>NC_142185.1:12697601-12848826 GCF_026936395.1 Plectropomus leopardus | reverse complement strand
TTCCTCTCTGATTTCCCTTTCAAGAGAAACAATTAGACTTTGAACTATCAATGAGCAAAGTTATTTATTCCAACATCACTGGGATGTCGCCTGGAAAATCTAAGCAGAAAGGCTTCAGCATCAGTGAAGTACCAGTTCCTTCACATGTAATGGCTGCTGTGCAGTTTGTTTGTTTTTGACTAGTTCTGTCCAATTTTCCCCCTGAGAGCTTCGTGTGCAAGTGACCCCAGTTTGTAAATCAGAGGCAAGAGATGATTGAGTCGTCATAGAAGTATCACAGGGGGGCCTGCAATTTGCATTTATTTTTGAATTTTGTTGAACTGCAGCATCTCAGAGGCATTTTTCTGAGTTGATTGTCTCTGAAATGTTTTCTGGCAGTGTTTCCTGTGCAGATGCTTGGCAACCAGCCTCTGACACATTACACAAAAAACAAAGTGTAAAGGAAATAAGGATATAAAGATAATAACAGCACAAATGGGCTTTTGAACTTTTATTATGTGGTTCATTCTGGGTTCAGACATTTCTTTCTATTTTTTTAAACTATAAAGGATGAAAGTTTGGAAAACAAAAAAATCTCCTATAATATCATGTACATAGCCCAGCCACCAGAATAAAATGTTGGCATTGTACATTTCTGCAAAGCACAGATATGTTACATTCATACTTCTCCTATGTATGACATAGTTCAGACTGCATGTATATGAGCCAAGTTTCACATCATGAGGAGCAGGGGATGGTTTGACACCTACTATAGTTGCTACGGCTGACAATCTGCAGACCACTGTTTGCAAACGACAAAAGCAGGTATTTCTTTAACAACAGGGTAATTTACTGATGGGTATGGACATTTCAACAAGGTTTTTAGCAACAAATTGGGTTGGTTTTTTTTTAATAACAGGCAGGGACATTTCCAGCCAATTGTAGTGATAAAAGCAGGTATTTATTGACAGTTCAGGACATTACGAGCCATGTTTGTAACAAAAAAGAGTGGGTATTTGTTTTAGCTACAGGTAGGGACATTTCAAGATGGTCTATAGCAACAAAATCAGGTATTGTAAGCCAAAACATGTTTTCCTTATCCTACCCAAGTGGGCTTTGTGCCTAAAAGCAACAGCACATTAACCTAAGAACTGTTAAAACATAAAATCAAGAATTAAAAAGTAAAAAAAAAACACTGATAATCAACATATCTGCTTCAAATGAAATGAACAATTGTAACATATCTTCTGTTTGCAGACAGGTACAATGCCAACTTATTGTGGCAAGTGGGTTGATATATGATACTACATACATGAGGGGGTTTCACTAAATTAAAATAGTATTGTTACCACTGCTGTTACCATCATTAATTTATATTAACATTCATTAGAAAGTTATCCCATATACTTATTCTACATGAGCAACCTATTTACTTCCCTAATATCCTGTCAGATTTCCTTTTAAAGCTTGTCAAGACATAGTCTTGCACCACTGTGCCTAATGTAACAGAGTAAAGACTAATAATAATAAACATGAATGCTTTCATGTGTCTCTTTAAATGTCAAATTATAATATTAATTAATAATGATTTCAGTGAGCCTCAAATGTTTTCATGTGATATCATGAAACACAATACAATTAGGACACTGATGAAAACAAAAGACAAGAAAAGCTATCACAAAAAACTAAAGGAGCACAGAAGCCAAAATCTAAAAAAAAAAAAAAAGCTTGCTTGATCTAATGAATTTTAGGATTGCCTTTCAAGTGAAGAACATCAGGGGTTTTAGCCCAAATTGCTAAACATCCAACTGAGAGGATAAAAACATTGTAATAGGGGGCCCTAGACTGGCATCAGGCGGTTTTATTTGAAGCAGTAAGGCACCTGAATCAACAGTGAAAAAGACAGGCAGCTACATATACAACCTGAAATAAACAATATTAAAAACCATACATTAACTTGTTTTTTCCTCTTTCACTGGAGGGTAGTTCGTGAGGAGACTTGATTAAAATATATTATGCTGCAGTTCTTGTATCACAATTTACATCACTCCTTAATAGAAACTCTCTTTGCAATAATTGGAACAAAAGTGCTGAAGTGATCATGAGTGCTCGAGGGCTTAATAAGTAAATGTTAATGTGCTGTATCCATAAATTGGAACGGTTCCTCCAGTGATTGCGGATGCACAATTTAAGTATCTGCTGTTGCTGTTTATATGGCAGATTCTCAAGGCCCCCTGCTAAGTTCACATTTTAAAAGGCAACATCACTTGATTGCGATGTAAATCTTGAGCCCCTGATTTATTTTAGTGGTAGTCAATTTTTGAGACAAACAATGAAGATGCTAAACGGTTTTAATCAGAGCTCCACACAAATAATCACCTCTAAAAATTAACAACAGTCAGCAGCCAAGGATTTTTATTTTCTGATAAGTTCTCTTCTCACGCTGAAGTAACAAGTCTAAAGTTTTTCAAGGATGCCCTTGAGAAAACAGTGCTTGGTTGTCTATAAACTTTTTTTTAAAAAAATCCTATTAGATCCAACCAAATATATTAAACTAGTGTCTGCTGTAATTTTACAGTTCGGTTAAGTTAATAAAAAACCAATATAAATCTCTGGCATGACAGCACTTTTCAAGGTGAATCAACATGCGTGATTAGCCTCACTCTAACGTTGCTGACACCCAATGATGCATAAAGGCTCGAGGACAAATATATAAAAATCTATCTTTCAAAACTATTTAATGAATGCCCCCTACCTTCATTTTTGACATCTTATATACAGTAACTCAGAGGCAGTGCCGGCGTGCGTCCAGCAGCATTCCTTCATCAGTGACAGTAAGTGGACAGAAGCTTGAAGAAGATTAACTAGAGAATAATTTGGTTTTTGAAGCTGCGGTTAAGGTCTTTGTGTGGAAGGACGATCGAGTTGAGTATAATCACCTCGGAAGGGATGGTCACGTTACAACCTGAGGACAAAATGCAAAATTGTATTTAGTCTATGTGGTGTAGTACAGTAAAGAGGACAAAAGACATTATTTTTTAGTCGTAACCAAAAGTCATGTTGTACAGGATGTGATGTATTTCACATTTAGCTCTTGTTTGTAATGAAGACAAAGATCCCTCAAAGGTAGTTTGCTTGTTTAGCCATGATAGAAATAGGCGAAGATGATCATCACTGAATAAAACTTACAGAAAATCAAATATTAATAGACAAAAATAGAAAGAGATCCTGTAGTGCTGGATGTACACTTTTGACAGGTGATCTCTGGGAAGTGCAGTGCAAACATTTCAAAGCAGTGAACGCAAAAGCCGGAGACGATGACAGATACATAATTCAGTAATGCTTCCTATAGATTAATTAAGCGATGCTGGCCATGTACTGCTTGAAAATACAGACAAATGCACCCACAATAATGTCAAATTACTGTTCAAATGCATGTTTTGGACAGCGACTGATTCCAGCACTGGAACAGGAGTAATCCCTCTCTTAGTAACAGAAATTCAGAAAATGGAAACTTTTACAACTTTTTTTTTCAGAACATAATGATGTCACATTGAAGATGACCTTTGACATTTTCAATATAATATGCCATCACTTTATAATTTTATCCAACAAGACATTTGCGTGAAATGTTGTCATTATTAGCATACGAATTCTTGAGTTACAGCCAAAATCTTTGGATATTTGTCACATTTGTAGAGATAGATGAGATCAACCCTTTCATTTTTTAGCTTAAGTGAATATTTGTGCCGAATGGATATAAAATGTCATCACCTCATCTTTTTATCCTATTGCACATTTGAGTTAAACTTTGTGATAATTAGCGAATGGATTCTTAAGTCTTTTGACGACCAAATTCTAATCAGTTCATTCTTGAGTCAAAGTGGACGTTTGTGCCAAATTTGAGGGAACTCCCTCAAGGCCTTCTTAAGATTTTGCTTTCACATGAATGAGATGGGTGCAAAGTCACAGTGACATTGACCTTTGACCACCAAAATCAAATCAGTTCATTGTTGAGTCCAAATAGAGGTTTTTGCCATATTTTAAGAAATTCCCTCAAAGCGTTCTTGAGATACTACCTTCATAAGAATGCAACGTTCTCATGAAGGCATTCTCATGGCTATTGCCGGCGCACAGGCATAAAAAGACTTAAGACAAGAACACAATTACAATACTGATTATAAAGAATAATGAACGGGTGCATCTGAGGAATGTTTAACGTTCAAGGTCAGAAAACTCTTACCAAGAATAGTAATTGAGGGTGTGAGTTTTCCGTCTCTGAAGAGAGTCTCACTGTCAATCTTTGCAAAAGGATCATTGGGGTTTGGGTCACTGGGTGTTCCTTCTACTCTCGCCCACTTGCCAATGGTGCTGTCCCATCCCACAATGCTGTTCAAAACACAGCAGTGATCCTGCGGGACAAAACAACATATGAGAGAAAACATCCCAAGTTAAAAGTTTTTTTTTTATATTCAAGCATCTATCAACAGATAATTGCACTATGAGTGAAAAATCAAAAGGGTCCATGTGTCCATATGTACTGTTAGATACTGTGCCTTCATGTGAAAAAAACAGTGAGCATGGCCAAATCAGAGTGTTTATAGCTTCAGATGAAAAACAGGTAGTGTTTATTTAGAAATATAGCTCAACTAACAAATTGTCCTTGTAGGCAGCTTGCAATAAAAGCCAATAAGTCACCCACAGTCTGAATTCATTTTGGAGGCAGCCAGTCATCACTGGAGACATGGGATTAAATTATGCCAGCCTCCAAATCGTTAAAAATGACATCTTTGTGTGAGGCCTAGGCAACAATATTTCTCGTGTGACAGAAGAGCTTAAAGATAAATTCTAGACAAGTCACTGCTGAAGTGTGGATAATGTTTCTAATAAAATGTTAAGATGTCACCGGCAGTGAATGGCCAGATAAATTTGCCTTCAGCTCACTCTGTTTGAGTCCCAGTTTAATTCCAAACTTGAAGGTTATACTGTGAGTGAAGTTAATATTGTCAGCAAAGGCTGCTTTTATTTTAAGTGGAAATAGACAGGTTATTTTTGCACAACACTTTTCATCAAGTAGATGCTAATTGCACAATGTAATGGCTTTAGAATGATGACATCACCCAGCCCTAACCCTAGCACCTACCGCTAACCCTAACCCCCCGACTGGTTCCCCAAAGTCTTGCTTTCACTGTGCAATTCTGTTTACCAGCGGGTATGATCTTCCAGGAAGAATGAAAGCTTAATTTACGGCACAAAGAAAGTGCGTCAACCATTGCCCAACCAAACAGGCAGAGAAAAATGCTTTTCTTTTTCCTCAGTAGCTATCCCTGGTTACCAAAGAGTATCATTGTAAATTCTTTGCAGGTATTAGTTCCCCGTTAGTGGTAATGGTAAACAGTGGAAAAACAGATGTACAGGTTAACTGTTGAAACGGTTGTAGTAGCTAGGCTCTGAGAAAAACACAAAATGATCCGGTTGTCTTTGCAACAGTACCAAACCCTTAGACCTACCTCAATTATAAAGTTCACCTATATACTGTATGTGGTAGTCATCATCAGTTCATGTCAGACAGTACCTACTGTGCACCGCAGTGCACCTCACTCACACTGCTGTGCATGGCAGGACATCAAAATACCTCATCAGTGAAGGTGAGGAAAGAGCGTGAGTCCTGTGATGCAACAACCCCTGGCTGGTACTTTTTGGGCAATGATAAGAAACAGTTTCACAGCAGGGACTAACCTGTAGAGTAGCACCATGAAGGATGACGGATTCTCGAACTCTGACGCCAGCACCAATAGTCACTCCAGTTCCAATGGAGACATTGGGACCCAGCTGGATCAAAAAAGGAAACAGAAAAGTGAGATACAACTGTAATTTACTTTTTCTCATTAATAACATCTGCATATTTTTCAAACAAGGGTGTTCTGTTTAAGGCACTTGTTGTGTACATTTGTGGTGTTAAAGTGCAACACAATATGAGAGGATGTTTACCATAGCAGTGGGGTCAATGTTGGCTGTTGGATGAATATAGACATTACCTAGGGAAATGAAAGAAAGTATGAACAGATTTGTCATAAATATAACAAGCCAAAGTCAAAAGCTAGTATGTGGCGGGACTGTTTATAAAATGCTTGAAGGCCTTTAATTTGAAATAAGGAGGACGTGGGCAGCTTGTACCCATAGCAGACTTTGGTGTTCCCCTTGACTTTCATTTACAAAGCTGGTGTTGTTGTTGCTGTCTAGCGGACACTTCATGTAAATACATGCTAAAATCAAGAACAGAACACTTCAATGAGGAATACAGTAATTTCTACTGGACTGCGTTTATTTAAAAAAAAAATGCCAAAGGGGAAACGCTGATGTCATAAGTCACATCAAACAATGGTGTAACTCACTCACTCACTCACAGACTTTCATATTTACATGGTTGGCCTTGCCTCCGCGGAATCTTACCACTTATTTTGGGCCCTCCCTCCTTATTTGAGGCCAGCCTTTCAGGATGAGTTGTGTGATACTGGTTGAGGTACAACCGACTGGCATAAATTGCAGACCTACAGAAAGATTAGAGAAAGGCATTTTTGCTTGAATTAATATCCATGCTATCAATATCACACACTGCCTTTTGGATTAGGGCAATAATGTATGGTTTTGATGTTCAAATGTTTAAATGTTAATTGAGGTTTGCTTAAAAAAAAGTATAAAAAAGAGTGTTCAACAATTTGAACACACCATCAGTTTTTCTCAATACTATTTAAGCATATATGTATGACAGTCCAATGTCTCTGTTCTCCTCCAACCTTTTTACAGGCCACAGGGTTGTCACAAAGAAAAATATCTGTTCTGTTGAATGTGACAGCATTTGTGACATGTGCACTCACCCTGCAGATTTAATCTGGCTCCAGAAGCTGAGGGTTTTATACACGTAGAGCTTGCCCTGTCCTGCCAGGGCAGTGAAAATGTCCTGCTCGAGCCGGATGGCCTCTGCTCGGTGCCAGCCGTTGGTTGGCTCCTCTCTGCAGGAGACAGATCATTAGTTTATGGCACTGAGTTACAAACTGCAGCCAGGGGCCTCATTTATTAAAATACAATCTTGTGCACAGAGTTAGGGGTTAGAATGAAATACAAGCCAGAGTTGGGATATAAACAGAAAAATATACTATAAACTGAAAATTGCATTTTTCTAGTTCAATTTTCACTGCAACACAACTAAACCCAGCCGCTTTCTGGGTATTGGTGCCATTATATCAATATTTTCTCTTCATGTTTTTTTGAAGAAGGCAACTAATTTCCCAAAAGTCTCGGCCCTGCAGTAGAGTTGATGTACGATATGGTAACCTAAATAATAAGCAGATGATGAGTCACTGCAGACAAGGGATCTCCATATACAGCCATGAACACTATAAGCCCAAAATAACCATTTTAAGTCTTTCACGACCAACTTTACCATTCATTTACAAACCTAATGAAAAACTTAAACATACAAAAAAAGTCACATTATCATTTTCTTGTACTAGAAATTATGCCAGTAAATAAAAACACAAAACTTTAAGAATTGAGGTTGAGTTAGCATTCTCATTACCCCACTTATGAATATCCAGTTCAACCCATTGGCACCATTACCTCCAAAGTTTTGTTAAAGCCAAAAGACAAACATGTATTTTAGGCCCTACAACCCAGCCCCCAGATTAAAGTAAGAGCAGTGAGTTAAAATGCATCAATGGTACTAACTTTGATGGTGTCAGTGCTTGGATAAAACCAAAGCTGATTACCTAGTAGTGATCCAAAACTTAAGTCGAAGCGTCTACGTGTTCCACATTAATCAGGCTCTCTGGCATAGTGTATTGTGAGAGCCCCAAGATGAAACAGAGTGTTAAATATTGATGAAAAGAATATTTTAAAGGATTGCACCCATAATCGAAGTTTAAGCAAAAAGGAGGGGATGTGGTTAGAGGCGGAGTGCTCCCCTAGAGATTTTTTGCAGTATAAACCATCTCATTTCTATCAAGTATCTCTGATGTGTTCGACAATTTTGCTGATTCAGTGCCCGGCTTGATTTAAGTGCTATTGATGTTAGCGGGTGAATTATGCACAGAGTGGTTTGACCTTTTGTAATATATTACAGGTGTCACTGAAGTGCCAAATGTTAGGTCAACTATATCACAGTGAGAATTTTTTTTAAAAAGTGTCAAATCCCCCAAAAAGGTAAAATAAATAATATCCATATAATGATCCCATGTATTATTATGGCTTCTAAAAGTGTCCAGGGTGCAGTCTGTCCTCATGCACATTTAGGCTGTGATCGGACAGGAATCTTTTCCTTATGTTCAGAAGAAAAGCACAGCTCTGAGTGCTGCAACTAACAAATAAAATAAGAACTCATAAGATACACGACCATTACATAATTCTCACTGGCAACTGTGAATCAGAAATTTTCACCAGCTGCAAGCTATCTAATTAGACTTTCCTGGCTACCCCAAAGAAACAACAGGGACAACTTAAAAGTAAAAAAAATACATGTGAGGAAGTCAGTTAAGTGCTTGGCTTTAAACAATGAACAGACTGTTTCAAAAATGCAGGATGCAGTGTTTGACACACGGGAGAGCAAGCTACAAAAAATTCTGGACAAAAAATTAAATACCAGACAAAGGATGTTTTGTCTTTACTCTTGGACTTAAGGCGAAACGACTTAAGACATTTTGGGATAATGTATTTGCTTTCGTGCAGTTAGCTGGGAAGATTGATGACCCTCTCATATATTGTATATATGTCTTATTCTTATTCCACTGTGTAAATATTGTTTTGGAAACACTACACTGTAGCATGATGCACTTTTTTCATAAACCTTAAAAATATTCTTCTGTACATTGTAAAGTACCATGAGGCACATACTGGTATTTTTTTGTAAACATATATTTTTACACACTTTACATTCTCAACATATTATACATATTTTACATCTTTAAATTTTTACATACTGGCGTGAAATTGAAGCATGTGGACATATATTAATTTTAGAATTTACTAATACATATATTTTATTTTATTTTTTCTATCTTAATTTCATTTCATATTTTTACCTAAATCTTATTTGAATGATTCTTATTTCTACATCTATTATTCATTGTGCTTGGAATCAGAGCAAATGTACAAATCACAATTTCCCACTGAGGACTGATGAAGTGTTTCTGGTTCTGACTGTAATTCTGATATCTGTCCATTAAATATGGATCTAGCTCAATGTGGCACTAAGACTGCAAACAGCTGGCCTGGCTCTGCCCACACTTAACAAAAGACACCTATAAGCACCTCTAAAGTTCACTTAATAACATTCTCTATCATAATTGTTTTGTCTGTAAAAAAAAAACAAAACTTGAAGTATGAAAAACAGCTTCTTGGCTTCAAGCAGCTGCCCAACAACCAAGAAATAGTCCAGCATATAACCCAATGTAAAGTAGTACATTTTTGTTTCTACACTTTGGTTTTTGTACAGATTAACAACATTTATTGAAAGAGTGCTACAGGATCACTTTATTTTGTGAGCCAGTTTTGTGTCAAAGTCTGTGTCGAAGTCTGTTCCTCCGTCGATGTGTTGAAACCAATATGTATCTAAACAGCTACTTATGAATGGGGGAAACACTATTCGATAGGAGCACATTTCGACACAACATCAGCCCGAAGTTAACAGGAATTTTTTTAAAAATTTTGTTTCGTGAGATAATCTTCACAAATGAACACCACTTGTGTTATTTTTGAAGCTTAAATGCAATCACACGAAGTGAAAAGCTAACGTTAGGCTATAAACAAACTTAACCATGGTCACATGTCTTAATGTCACCACCACAACGAAGTGAAAAGCTTTGTTCGGCAGCTTTTTTAAGACTAGTAAAATCCTATAAAACCACAAGCATTTACTGTTGCATTTTATGTCTTAGAAGTCTCTTAAGCTTGTGTTAACCACAGACGTTCTTAAAGGCCTCAAACCAAAAACCCACTGACCTTGTAGAGGGTAACTGGAAGTACAAAAATGCTAACTAATTTCTCCATTTTAGGACTTATTCCTGCAGCACTCTATTATTGCGTTGTAGAGGTGCTAGTAGACTGATTTTGTAGGTTCACAGCCTGCTGACTGTAGCTCCATATTTAAAAAACAGATATGACAGTGGCATCAATCTTCTCACCCAATTCTCCAACAGAATGTAAATAAGCACGTTTACCAAAATGTCACACTATTCTTTTAATCTGACAGACAAAGACCCCTGCAGTGCCCATATCAAGGACAAAATGTGCCAAAAGACACAAGAAATGAATACATAAATAAAAACAGCTGCTTGCAAAACAGAAGGTGTATAATTTGGCAAAAAATAATGCACAGCAAAAGGGCACAGGCAACATTCACAAAGCAGCTTGTGGAAACTCAGCCTCATCATGTAATGAGTAATCTTTCTAGAGCTCACACCATATGCTAAGTGTTCTACAACTACACCGTGCAGCCTAAATGTACCGACTTACCCATCGTATGGATATCTGATGATATTGTGAGCAAACAGAAATCATGGCAGGAAGGAGAAGGGAAGGAAAAAGGACAAATGAAGAGAAGCAAAGAAATGGAATAAATGGTATCCACATGCATTCCCACACACAGTTCCCCATGAGGGAGAGCTTCAACTCACAACAACATATCCTGCTGGTTCTTCTGGAAGACAGCGCCGATATGCTGGAAGATTTCTGGGTTAAAGAGGTATATGCCGCAGTTTATGATATCGCTCACAAATGTGCTCGGCTTTTCCACATAATGCAAGACCTGAAAAAAAAAGAGACGTGGTTGTCATTTCAAAGCAAAATAGTGATTAGTGAATATTAAATTGAAAGCGTGCCATACCTCATTTGTTTGCTCGTTTTCAACAATACAGCCATAATTCATGGATTGCTTTCTGTTTGCCTGATAAGAGAGGAATGGCAGTACAATTAAGGGCACATTAAAAGTTGACATGAAAGAACCACAATCTGATATTTCATTCTATTCAGCATACCAAAAACTGAACACAATAAATGAAAATAAGAAAGAAAGACTTTTTGGAGTTTTATTTTGAATACACTTTTGCAAGTTCTATCTAAGACAGTAACATCTGCCATAACAAAATCTCACCGTTGTTCCAAGAATAACAAAGCTGTTTGGTTCTCCATGTTCCTTCTGGAAGCTGAGCATCTCTGCGAGAGGAAACGCTGAACAAACATCAGCATTCAGAACAAAGAAAGCCTCTGGACTGCCGGAGACAATCTGATCTCTGAAATGATAGATGCCCCCTCCGGTGCCCAGGGCTGCGTACTCCTGCAAATACCTGTGGTGCAGAGTCAGGAAGAACAGCATACCTGCAGTTATTCAGTAACGGCAGTGCACCACAGCAGGAAAAGTTATTATTGCTCTAATTATTTAAAACTTATATACTTGATCCTGCAACCAAAAATTGCATATTATTGCTTCAAGATCAGTGTTATAAAAGTGCTGGAAAGGCACAGCATGTAGCACTAAGAACAGGGCAACAGAATAGTAGCTGATCAGCAGGAAACTGCACTTCAAAATTAAAGCCCCGTGCCAGAAATTCAAAATAAAGTGTGCATTTTACAAACTTGACATGTTCAGGAGTTACTTGTGGTCCATTCAGAATGGAACTGCAACCCGCTTTTGGACCGTGACTCACCAGTTGGGAACCATTGCTCTATATTCAATTAAATCAGCATGCCATTGCTTTTTTAGAGACAGCTCTGTTGTTTACCTGATGGAAATTTTGAATTCCTGCTGTGCATTAATCAAGAATCTGGTCAGTTCTTCATTTGGCTGATAAAAGCCGATGAGCAAAATCTCCTTCATATTTGGTACCTTGTAACACAAAAAAATGTACATTATTGAAATGACTCCATTAAAGACTATTATGCGTATCACAGAGAAAGAAATTATTACCAGCGACTGGAACGACATGCTGTTCACTATTTTAACACCAAGGTAGGCTAGTACACACTACTAGAACATATATCTGATTTCTTCTTGGTATAATCCAAGTTATACATTATACATTTACTGTTTACTAAATAAATACAAACTCCAACCTCCACAATCATCCTGCATTCCATATTACATTTTACCTTAACCCTTTGAAACCCAGATGGACATCAGTTTTTCTTGTGCTGCATTTAGATACCTTTCACAGTTATTTAAACCCTTGAACCCTGAGCAAAAAAGGTTTCATTGTCCTCAGAAACATGGAAAAAGTCTATGAGCAAGTTGCAAAAAAAACTTAAAAAGGTGACAAGAAAACAACCTAAAAATTAATGTTTTAAGAAAAGGAAAAAGAGAGAAATAATATATTATGGGAATTATATTCAAAATATGTAATATTTTATTTATATAGCATTTTTTCAGGCCATTCCCTGTTTGTTTTTGTTCTTTTCCTTTCCCCCTTTTTTGCTAATTTTCAGGTACTTTTTTCTAACTTTTTACTTATTCTTTTTTCAAATTTTTGGGCCAATTCTTGTTAAGATACTAATTACCTTCCTCCCATGTTTTTGAAAGAAATCAAACTGATTTGCTCAGGTTTCAAATGGTTAAAATGTGAAGGTTCTATCTATTTTATCGAAGCTATGTTATTAATATATTCTTATCATGTGGCAACTTATGAACATAATGTCAGGTGTTTTGTTTTAAGTTATATGCATTTTTGGACTTTACAGTTAATGAACAAAAAAGGTTCATATCATTATTGCTATTTGAAATGCAAAACTTGGAAGCTTGGTATCTAAAAACTACTCCGAACACATACAGAACCTTCAGGTGGTAATTTGCTAACACTCTCCTGCACAGTGACTTTAGTATTGCAGTGACACTCACCTTGGCGCATGCTTCTATGTGATGCTGCAGCATGGGGACACCAGCAACTGGAAACAAGGGTTTGGGCACTTCAAATGACAGCGGCCTGAATCTTGTGCCTGCAAAGCAATGCTGGTAATTACTTGCAAATCACATTACTTATCACTTTTGCCTCACATTTCGAGTTTGCACCAGAACTAAAATACACCATTAACTACATTAAAGGTGATGTCCTGTCATATAAAAAGAAATGTGAGCTTTGTCTGTTTTTGTGTACAAGGAGTTGTTTGACAAACCATTAGGGGTTCTGTATTAGTAATCACCAGGCAGCACAAAATCCTGTAAAATCTCCACTTAGTTTACACCACCTCCTAATAATTTCTGAAATGCATGTTAGACAGAAATTATGCCGGATGAAAAAAGTGTGTCTTAACGCCACGATTTAAAATATCGCTTAATTAATTGCGGTAAATGTAAAACAATATTAAAATCCTCGTTTTTAAATTGGAGGACGGTAACTTGACAGGAACGTTAATGGTTCTATTAGGTCATAAAATAAGTCAAAAATAACAAGCAGGACTGTTAACGCTGCCTGCATAGAGAATGTTGCTATTTACACGCTGTCAGTTGGTACTGTGGTGATAAGAAATATTTGACTTTTAAGTGTTAAATGTTTCCTTTGTTTATGTGCTGTCTCCTCATTATGCCACGTCAGTGATATAAACAAGCTCAGCGGGTCTTTAGAGGGCTTGTCATGTTAGCTTAGCCACCTAGCTTCCCTTTAACCACGCACAGCTGATTCTTAAAAAACACGACGGGGATGAGATTTATTCTCACCTTTCTGAGGGCCGCCAATTAAAATAACCGCCTTCAACATCTTGACGGAGAAGCTGTGTTTTGTCACAGAGAAGTCCTGCCTGAAGACTACACCTGTAGCTGTTTGATGAGTATTTCCGGATCCACTTCCTGCTTGTGACGTAACCGAGATCAGAGTGAAAACACGGAGCGGAGTGCAAAGATACGGAGTGCATGAGATTGTAAGGACCATAGACTTAGACTGTATATACATTTTATATATATATATATATATATATATATATATATATATATATATATATATATATATATATATATATTGGTGTTCAGAGGGTATTTAAAATAAATATAAAAAAGCCTACAGCCATCTAAAGTTATACGTCCCTCCCCCTTATAACAAACAGTACCTGACCATGCGAATTAATTGGTTGACTAATGCAAAATAAAAAGTGGAATGAATTTCGGAAGTTATTAATCTCTTTTTCAAAAGATAAATCATTACTATAGTTAGTTTCCCTCTGTTATGAAGCCTAATGAAACTATCAGCAGTTTACATGATTTTAATGGTGACAGTCTGTTGTGCACTTCCTGATGTTTTAAAACATTTTGCACTGATGCTATTTTATTTCATATTTAGTTTGATAACATTTATGAAAATGTTTAATGTATGCAATAGCTACTGAATGTGGTGCCATAAAAAAATGCAAGTGTTTTTTGTGATAACTCCCTCAAATATTCAGCATATATTTAATCATAAATTTTAAATTCAAGACTGCAGCAAAAACATGTATCAGCATGTTGTGTCAGATTGTCACTTATAGTTGGAGTTACTTTGTCGAGTGATATGTTTATATCCTTCATACAATCATGATTAGTGGGTAATTTATTTACAAAATTTGCATCAGTTACAGGCCTTTTTCACAGCAGACATTTTGACTTGTTATGGCAGGAAAAGCCCAGGTGTTACGACTTCCATTAACAAGTACATCGAAACAGCTAAGATAAAAAAAACACTTTATTTATCCCTGAGGGGAAATTCGCAATGGAATTCAGCCATCATTAATTTTAGTATTTATTCCTGTGCTTTTAGTACTGTGACATAGCAAACTGTGTTTGGTTTGAAAGACCTAAATGGTGGAATGATAATAAAATAAAATGGAAATAGTAATGTGCATTGTCAAGAGATAGACATAGACATTGTTAAGACATAGAAAGTTGTATTTTTTTTTATGATAGATTGAGTTCGTATTAGTCAGTGCAGCAGTTTCTGGTTGTGGCTGTTTAAAATAATGTTTTATGACATTAAAACATAGGAGCTGATGCAAGTCTGCTTCTGACTGTATATATAGTGCATCACAGGTTTAGACTTTTCAAGGGCACTTTAATATTGATGGGAAAAAAACATTATCACTGATGACACTCTGAACAGTATCCCTGTGATTTATACAGAAGACTTCAAATCTAAAAACTCAGGTGGACCCAGGACACATTGGTTTGTAAATCCTACTGCCTATTGTTCTGCTTTATGTCTTTGTTGACAGAAAGTTCACTTCACCTTTTTATCTTCTGCATGGCGCATAAAGTAGGTTACTCTCTAATCTGAGTTGTGGGAAGTTATAGTAGTGGGGAAAAAAACAACTCAGCTGTCAGTTTTGAACACTCATAAAGACAACAAATATCATACACAGCTCTAATGAAGGAGTTTACTTTCATATTGCCTCATTAAAACGTAACCTGAAGTAAAACAGTCTCCCATGTGGTGGTATTCATAACTCAAACACATGCAAATAAGATGGGAATCTGCATCAAACAAACAGAATAACATTTTAGTCAACAATCACCAGGGGAAAAGGTGCTTTGATACAAGCCCTACTGCAGGAGCAACAGAAGGAGTCTGAGGAGCGTTCGAAGCTCCTCAAAAGTTGAAAGGTTTACTTCTTTGCATTCTCACCCATCTCCACCTAAACAGCCTGCATTACATTTCCTTTACAAAAAGACAAACAAAAAAAGTGACACAAAAATTCAAATGTATATGGGAAGAAAGCTGTTTATTGTACTGACATTATTAGCGTCCATTGCATTGTCAAAGTATAATAAAACCTTCAATATATTAAAAATATATGTACAATTTTGTTTTCAAAAGCTTTCAAATTGGCTAGAAAAACATTCCTTCCGAAATTTTAAAGTGAGTACCACAGTCATTGTCACATTGTATTCTCCTGTTAGAAAGAAAATGAAAGATCTTTTCATCACCATCTTACCCTGAAATATTACACGTTAAACAAAAGTCAAAAAGTGATTGCAAAACAAAGTGTGTGCCGACAGGCAGCATGAGTCATCATTACCCTGTGTGTTTCATTCTCTATTCTACAGGCTAACACAAGAAATCATCCCCTCGACAGCGATTCAGTTATATTTTGGTCAAATCCTTCACTTATGTTGCTCTTCACGTTCACACGGAACAACCATGAACACTTGAAAAACAGTTGTAAATGTTAAACAATTAGTACAGCAAAAAATAGTTTGCTGAGACGTACAAAAAAAGGGCTGAAGTAGAAAACCTCTAATGCCTGTGGGCCCCAGTGGATCTAAAAATAATAAAGTAAAATTATAAAATAGAAAATTTGATGGGGAAAAAAACATAAGCAAAACAGGGTCAGTCACCAAATCACATGGAACAATTCTTGTGAGTCAAAACTAAAATTGGCTCTTAGATCCCGCAAACAGAGATTCACATGAAGGGCAAGTACAGACTGTTTTCTGTATGTTGTGCTAACACCGACAGCAAAGACTGTCTGCCACTTGTTAAAATAACGGTACCGTTATTGCTCAAATCATAAAAAAGTCAAAGTCAAGTCCAAAAATTACAGCCTCGACAAAAGTACAGAATGTTTTCATGTTTAAAACAATGTACTAGTTCAAATAAACCAGGCTGTGCAGTAAAAAAAATACAGTATCTAGCACGCTAAATTAACCCATGTAGTATGCAGACCTGTTTCACACACCAAAATCAGAAATCTGCTCGTACCTACTTGTAAAATAACAGAGAGCTACTCATGCAAATCCACACTACTGTTTCTGTCTCTAAGTTAAAGAGGCAATAAATGAGAACTGTTTTGTCTATAAACACAACATTAGCATAATGTACAGTACGTGGAGAGGTAATTGGCTTATTGATTAGTGTCATGTAATGATGAAGTTGTGATTCTGTTGTTAGTGGTCTCTGACTCAGGTTTATAAAGGTCAAAAATTACTTAATGCCCCTTAACCGGTTTCTATGAACAGGCGTTTTTTTTCAGTACCTTTAGAGCTCTGCTCATCGTTCCTTTACAACATACCACTGTCCAGTGCGGGTGAGCTCGCTCTACTGTTCACCGGCGTTCAGCTGCTCTTTGTGTTTCCAGTACTATCTCCTGTTGTAGAGGTCTTTGCGTTTTCGCAGCTCCTCCAGCACCCGAGCCCTGAACTGGGTCCAGTCTTCATCCTGGAACTGCTGGAGGCCCAGGGCCAGATGGAGCTCAGCAGAGTGGCTGCGCAGGAAAGGATTGTACTGCCTCTCTTCTCCGATGGTGGAGGGACTCTGAAAATGAAGAGCACGTCAAAAAGCAGCCCTCCTTAAAATTGATGTGCACAGTCTCGCTCGAGCAGCCACGATGATTCACATGCCATTCATTCATTTACAGTAGAGAGTTGAGGGTAACAAGTGACTCCTGCCAACCTGAAACTGGCACTGCTTTGCATTTCTGCACCTCTGCTCTGACTCAAATGCTTCTTTCCTAAAGCTGTGGCTCTGCTGGACTCAGGCATCCTGAGTCGGAAAAGTCCAAGCTGCCATCATTTGAGTATGTGCAATAATAACTTACATGTGACTTTATTCCTGAACCAAGCTCACCATACACATCACTCCATATCTGTAATATTGCACCTTTACTGGACTTGTGCTGCTTTGCACACTTGTTATTATTGTCTTACATTTCATATTAATTATATTTTGCACTTTTAATGCTTTTCATTTTTATTGCCGATATTTGTTTGCCTTATATATCTTTTTCTCTCTTTTATTTGAGAACAGGAACCACTGGGGGCTCTATCTGAATCTGACTTTACGAGGAGACGGCTCCCCCACTCACACTCTCAACTCCCTAATTTCCCCCCTGTTCCCGCCTCCCACAGACACGTACAAACATCATCACGTGGATTTCTCCCCTCATCCATTCATCCCTCAGCCTTCATCCTCTGATCCCTTCATCCCTCAACCCTCATCATTAATCCCAAGGGTTCCCACACATTTTCATGGACAGCATTTTCAAAGCTTTTCTGTGACTTTTCAAGGACAAATAATAAAATCTGGCTGTGTCTGCGGCACTTGCTTTCCAGTTATGCTTCTGTTCTACACACACACACACACACACACACTCAGAAGAGTCTCGCTTTCCATAACAGACGCCGCTAAACTATTCCACAAAAACATGTAACCTGTCTTAAAAGGAAAGGCTGGCCATAATTAGTCACAGAGAATGCAAGTTTTCCTTTTGTACCAAGCAAATTATTAGTTGTTTGGGTTAATTTGCTGGACTCACATCGCATGTCCTTCAATGAGATCATTGCACATCACAATGTCGACGCTGAAACGATATCATGCAGCCCTAAGTCGGCACATATTAGAATTACGTTTTATCAACAGCTAACTCGCTGAAAATAAAATTGATATATTAAATTACATGGAAGGTTATCCACAGAGTTACTGTAAAAAATAACTTCATTATACTCAACAAAATTCCAAGACTTTCCCAAACACTTTCAATGATTTTTATCAATTACATGGCTATTCCAGGCCTGTAAAACAAGGTTGTGAAAATCCATGACTTTTCCAGGCTTTCATGACCATGAGATCCCTGCGTCCCTTCGTCCCTCGACCCTCATCCATTCATTCCTCAGCCCTCACCCTCTGATCTCTTTCATCTCTCAACCATCATCCATTCATACCCTCATCCTTCACCTCCCATACCTATATCCCTGGATTCTCATCATTCAGCCCTCATCCCTTCATCCCCTCATTCTTTCATCCCTAGACCCTTAACCTTTCAAATGTCATCCGTCATCCTTTCATCCACATCCCTTCATCCCTGGTCCCTCATTCTTTCATCCTCTAACCTTTCCTCCGATCCATTACACAATGAACTAAAAACTGAATCTTTATCTTTGTTGTTGTGGTGTTTGTTGGTAAACAATCTTTGATGTAATTTGTGCCTTATTTCATTTTTGAAAATCTGTGATAAGTATTTAATACAATGAACCATTTGAGGCTCACACAGCTACAAAGATGTTGTGTTTGCATAGTGACAATAAAGTTTTAAATCTTGAAACTACCCTAGATCACAGAATATAAAAGCAATCTCAAACAAAAAGTTCAAGTGTTTTGGGTATTTTTGCTATCATATTTAATGTAAAGCACTCCCACCTTATCTTGCTAATGATAAGATATGACAATGATATGAAAGTAGCAGTGTTTAATTAAAAGCTGGCAAAAACTTAATCGGTAGTAGTTGACTTCCATTTAGCTGCTTCAGTTTTAGGGTCCTGGTGCTGGCTCACTGTCACATCTTACTGGGACACCTGAATACAACAGTTAAAGCTATCAGTAACACCTGAGCTTTTCTAAGAAGAGCCAAAATGTTTGCGGTACAAAAACTGCAAATGTGTGAAACTGCCTTAAGCGCCATGCTGTATAGATATCAGATAAAAACTAATCTAAATTCAGGAAAGGCACTTCACTCAGCAGTGACCCTGTGCTCTGCTGCAGACTGTATCACAGATGAGACTGGAGCCTGGAAGAGGAGCACTCGGGCACTGACAACACATACACTGTAGGCAGGTGATAAACCCTTCTTCCCAGGTGCTGGACAACATGAATCCTCTCTGGAACAGAGTGCTACAGAGGCATAACAATGGCAATATATCATTCTCACCGTGCACAGCTTCTGGCCTCGCTGCAGCAGCACCCACTGATATTTGTTTTCCCTGGCAGCGTTGCGAGGCTCAACCTCAGCAGCAAACAGTAGGTTATCCTCTGCATACTCATGACCTGGGGGATAGCCAGTGGACACAAAAATCAAAAAATCCCGCCCACACACATCACCACACCTAGATTCTAAAGAAATCACCGCACAATAGGAATTTGACTGCTACACTGCATCCATAAAAGTACGGAAATCATTAAGCACATTCAAGCCACTACTACAGTCTACATCCCATAGGCACTGACACACCTGTCTGACAGTGAGTCTCTGACAACTGAGAAGATTTTCTTACCAGGCCATAATAGAGTATCATCACTCAAGGAGGAGACTGTGTCCAAAGATGACAGCATAGTTGTGGCACTGCCTTCAAACATCCTCCCTGGAAAATAACAAGAACAGCTTTTATTCAGCTAAAGTTAATCGGGTATCTGCAAGTGTTACATTTGGATTTTAAATGAATGTACAACAAATTGGTTGGTTCTTGCTAAGAAATACAACCCATTTCTGATTCATCTGAGGTAATGGATGATTAATAATCTAAACTGTAAATGAGAAATAAAAGAAAAGGCCCATTAAGCATTGTTTAATAAAGCTGGTTGTCTGCTACTGTAACTGTTGTGCAGAGGAGCACAAACAACGCTGATATTATATAATGAACAAAGACCTCTAATGAAAATATTTTGGATATATTTTATAAGAGTTTTAATTTCAGTAATTCTTCACTTTTTTATGATGTCTTAGAGATCTGTGGATTTCATGAAATTAAATTCCTCATAGCCACGAGGGAACAGAGTAGGAAAAGCAATAACCATATTAGTAGAAATGAGATTAAAAACACAACAAACAAAAGTAAGTATTCAACATTAGCCATGCCGTAAAGACACTTACAGACTATGTTAAATTGGGATTAGCAAAGCCAAACTAATTGGCATGCTTGGATGGCATACAAAGAGGGACGATGTGCATGCAGCTGTAGTGGTCACTGGAGATGACAGTGACGTGCATTCATTGTGTGCTGGTCATGCTGCTCTAAGCGTCAAAAGTAGGCATATGAACCAGAGCCACTGATTCAAATGCATTCCCTGTTTGAGACAGATGGCAGCTGTAGAAAACAACTGGGCTTGATGTCTATGGTTTCGGTAAGCCACGTGGTGTTTGCCAGCCCAGTCACCAGACTGAAATGTTGGCATTGTGTGTTTTGCCAAAGCACGAATATGTTACATTTGTACATTTCACACAATCAACATTTTTAAAGTGACATCCTTCACATTATTTGTCCATCTCTGAAGACAGGCCCAAAAGCATGCCCCACCGTGATGTCTCACCGACCGCAGCCAATACCCGACACCCCACCCTTCTCCCTCTGAACACAAGCGTGTGTGTTGTGAGACTCAACTCACCTCTGTCTGTGCAGGAGACCAGAGACAAAGGCATTTTTAAAGTCTCTCCAGGTTCAGCTTTCACTTTTTTTGTAGCTTTAAAGTTAATCTCTGTGGTTTGGAGTTTAGTATCTCCTGCATCATACTTCAGATATCTGCTCTATGTTACTGTTTCATGTTCGCTTTCAGCTGTACAGGAGTCTGTTTAGTAAGTGCTGATTAAAACTCAACATTTCCTTATTTTGCTGCTTCAAAACAAAAGCCTTTATATGACAAATAAAATCTATAGGACATGAAATGTGTTTGTAATCAAAGGGGAACTTTGATAGCAGCTTTTCTTCAATAAAAACAAGTCTAGTTATACTGTAGGGAGGACAGTAAGAGCAGAAACAGCTACAGTGAGATGTTACATGAAGAGCTGTGTAGGCTCTTACTGCACCTCTGCAAACAGCCTTCCAGCAGGTAGACTTCTTTTACCTGCCTTGAGTGTGTTGTAAAACACTTGCAGCATATAACAAGAGACCTCTAGCTGTGGATCAGCCCGCTGCTTTTAAACACACACCCTCAAGTGGGTAGCCCTGTTGGAATGGAGACGCAAATTCTCGCCAAGCTGTGCTGATTTGCTGAGTCAAACCAAGTCAAGCCTCGCCAGCTATGTTTTATAAGACAAAACCATATATTTTAAGCCAAAACTTTTTTCTAACCCGAACCATGTGACTTTTTTAGCTTAAATCTCACCTCACACTGACCGCAGTGTTGTCATAATAAAAAACATTAGGAACTGAAATGTAAAGAATCATAAAGTTTCAACATATCTGATACATATGAAACGTACAAATCTAACATATCTTTGGTTTGCAAAAATGTGCGATAACAACTTTTATTCTCGCGACTGGGTTGCATCTGCACAGATAAGACTCTCCCATAAATGCCATAATACAGACAGCTCATTAGCACTCTACCTTTGTGTTCGCAGACCCCTGTTTTTCTGGTTGACCAGATGATGTGTTGCTATGGATATCATTCAAGATTATAACCTATTAAAACATTAACTTCATTTTTCAGTCACATCCACTTGTCTGCGGGTAAATCTCTGCATGAGGACAACTGAGGCATTTTTTTGTCACTAACTGTTGAGAACATTACGCCTATATAGCTTATCGCTGACAAACAGACTATTCAATATCTCCTTACAGTCAATCAATGGCCATTTAACATTGCTCACAAAAACCCACATGACTATCCATCAAACAGACAAATCACAGAGGCCTCTGTTGTGTTTTTTCTATGTCACTTTTGTTACACATAAAGTCATGAGCTGCTGTGAACCACAATGTCAGTTCTATATGAATATTTCTGTAAATGCCTTTCTGTTGTAACTCACCACATCCTGAGAGGAACACCAGGTCACCAGAAAAGAGGCTGCAGGGGGCGTCAACTGCCCGGCCGTCCAGGAGGTAGATCATGTGGCCCACTGTGTGTCCAGGTGTGAAGAGGGCTTTAAAGTGCATGCGGCCAACTGTTATTGAGTCCTTATGTGAGAGAGGGCTACAGACACAGAAACAATGCAGGAAAAATGTAGGTGAAAGTAGAGTTATTATGACAGTTACCTGATAGGCATAAAGGAGCATTGAGAAGTAAGTTTAGGGCAAAGTGATTTATTTTTATACATATAAATGTATAAGTAAATAAAAAACATGTGCAGTGTCTCTACAATATAAAAATACTTCTTCTCTGGAATAATACTGCCATTAAAATGCACTTGCTAAACAAATGGGTTAACAACTAGTTTACTAGTTCATGTAGTGAAATCTGTCATTTTGTAAAATACTCCTTAGTCCAGTGGTTTGGATGATATCCAACAAAGTATGGCCTCATTCTCAGGCCAAAGCCTCCCTAAGGAATAATGGAGCAGTTTATCATACCATGATAATGTACCATGAAGTCAGCTGCTACTACTGCTGACAAGACTACCAAGCTGCCTGTCTACTTGTGTATGTACACTGAGAGCAGCTAAAGACAGGAAACTAATTCCTTGTATGTACACACATTCCTGGCCAATAAAGCTGATCCTAATTCTGAAGACAGCACTCACTACAGTCAGAGTGATTCTGTGGGAAGCATTATGCTACAGTGTGCGAGCGGGGACTTACTGCGTGAGGCCAGGAATGTTATCAGCTCCGTTTCCATAAACTCTGCATGAGCTGTGAAGCCTTTTCAACCCTTTGTTTCCCCCACTGTGATCCCTGTAAAAGGAACAGACAGCAGAGGCTTGACAGTACTGTGGACACTTTGGAAAACTGTGCATTTGTTTTGGCCTGAAATCTATACTAGACATTATTACCAAATATTATTCTAGTTTAAGTGTATAGAGAGGACTTTGCGATATGGACAAAAATCAAATATTACAATATTTTTCAATGAATACCTTGATATTGATATTGCACAGATATGCAGGGTTGACTATTGGTGCTTTCACAAAATATTCACACGATTAAATTCTAATAAATAATCATCAATAATGTGGATATAATGACTAAGTGGAAGAAGGCAAATGATAAAACAACTAGAAAAGTCTGTTTAGTTTAAAAAAAATTACATCACTTTGCTGAAATGCAGCTTTTTAAACCAGGAAGACACAATATTTTGACATCCAAAACCTAAGACGACATCTAGTCTCATATCAGGATATCAGTATGTTGCCCAGCCGTATGTATAAATGTCCGTTTTCAACTTTACTAACATAAATGTGGGTGTTTCCCTTAGAATGGCAACGTGTTAAAAATGTGAACCCCAGCAATTATTTGTTTACCTATACTCCCTTGACACAGCACACAGTTTTTATGTAGTAGTAGTAGTTGTTTTTTTAAGTAATAATACATGCATCAAAACTGTTAAACTCACCAATGCTTGTGTGTACAGAGAATTGCCTCTAAAGTCACTCCCTCTTCCTCAAGAACTGCCTGGAAAAAATAGATGCGCTATTACAACCTTCGATCACCATATGAAACAACACTTCGGCTGCATTTTATTCAAAAGCACACGGAGCTGCTAATACTTCAGACTGCTGACACAGTAGTAGTTTTACTTGCATGCTTTTTATGGATGCTAGTGCAAATGTACAAACCACAGCTATTTTCAATCAACAGCTGTAGCTGTAGTCAAATACCTGTAATTGTAAGGCAACAACAAAAAGAACAGAAAGCCATGGCTGTCACAGAGTTACTTTAAGTTTGTGAGCATCATAAAAGTGGCTGTGGTCAAACAGAGGAGTTTCTTTTTGTTTGGGACTCATTTATGTCCTTCTTGGCCAAAGAGGCATGTATCGCTGACTGACAGGGAGATGTTATATGGATAACATAAAAGCATTGATCCTGCCTTTTTTTAAATCTCATTTTATTTTATTTCTTTGACTTTTGTTGTAGTATTACTTACTATTCTGTGTTTTTATTAATTAATTTGTTTTTATTTCTATTCTATATTCTATGTTGATTTGTAATCTATTATTATTATTATCATAATCATAATTGTTATTGTCATTGTTCATTTTCTTTTCTTTGTCTGTGAGAGTGTGTGTGTTTATTTGTATATTGATGTGCATTTTTTTTATGTGCTGTTGAAACTGCCATTAAAATATTGTTTAAAAAAAGTTGTTTGTGGTCAGGAATTATTATTACACACAAGACCAATTTTCCATTTACTTTGTACCTATTTATTTGCACTGCTCCTTTTCAATGAGCCATTTCTGTAATATAACCAAATTGTTAGTGCATCAATCTTATCAATCTTAAGTGCTGTATCTTATCATATATATCTTATCCAATGAATTTTTGATTTTAGTTCATGTCTGGTCTCTTTTATGTAAAACTGATCCAACCCTTGACAGCACCTTTAAGGTGTGGTGCACCTACAAAACATTACTGACAAAGAGCCAAAGCCATATATTTTCTAACACTGGTGTTGCAATGAGAGCAAATATTTGGCGTGTCTCAACTTTTTCTGCAGCAATGTATTGTTCTGCAAGCCAAGTCAAGCTGCCCCTACTTGCAACATAGAGGGCTATCTGCATGAGAAAATGTAAGGCTTTTAAGAGATATCTAGATACAAAGCACAAAACTGACAGTAGAAGAATTCACCTGAACTGATTGAGGGTCTGCAGGGTCGACAACAACTGCAACACTGGAGGCTGTGTCGATCACAAGATAGCTGTAGTTGTCTGACAGTACTGGGATGGGAATTATTTTGATACCTGTGGGCAGACAGAGAATCATAAATTAAGGATTCAGGACAATATTATTATTTTTTGTTTAGAATGGTAGAAGTGGACATGTAGTGGTTAAAAGGTATACATATTAGTGCTACACAATTAAAGGAGATATTATCAAAATTGTAATAAGGCCAAGTGCAATATCCAAATCACAGGAGCTGCGATTTTTGATAAAGGTAAAGAGATGCCCTGGCCTGCAAGTCATATTACAGACATAAGGGAGCATGCTTGTTTGGCACAGACCCCATTATATATATATATATATATATATTTTTTTTTTTTTTAAATTGAAAATTAGGCAAAAATACCATTCTTACAAAATTGTGACTCATGTCCCAATTGCAATATCTGTTTAAATAACTGCCGTATGATTATATTTTGCATAACATACAGCCCAAATACATAATGTCCATAGTTCGTTTTTTTGTTTTTCTTGTGTAGCATAAAGGGGACTAGAACTGTATTTTGTTGTGCAACCCTGTGTTTTGCAATGACAATAAATTAACCTTGAACCTTGAATGTCTTGAAATTATAGCACCTTTGTACTTCTAGTAATAAATAAGTACAGTACATCTTGTACAACAAATGCACTATGTTTGACCAATCAACAGGGCCTCTCTGTTTTGGGGGATGACGCTCAGCATTTCCCTACAATAACTGAGAAATATATGAGCAACACTGTATGTTCATGACAAACTGTGAATGTCAGACTGCTGCATACCATTGAACTCCATGGGCTGAGCTGTCGAGTGTCCTGCAGGGTAATGTTCTCGGGCTTTCCTCATTTGTCTCTTGTAGTACATGTAGCCAAGTCTGGTCCTGGTGTAGAGTGTGTACCTGGGAAACCGTTCAAAAGCCCATTAAACACAGTGTCTAGCAACGATATTGGACGATGCTTACCCTAACATATAGTCACCATCATTTCGGAGACAAGAGATTACTCAAGTGAAACATCTGCAAATTTAACACGGTGCTAACTAGCCACATTAGCTAAAAATGTAGACAAACAATTACACCCAGCTGCGCTAAATATGATCATTTCAGCATGTTATTAGATACATGGCCGTCAAAACATACATTTGTGGTTGTTTTATATGCCGAATGAAACAGTGGCTGTAATAGTTTCAGGATATGCTTTACACCAAAATATCAGAATAACGTCCTTTTGTCAAATGGCTGAGCAAATTAAAATTTTAAGATATTTGAAAGCAGTTTGGTGGGACGGCCTCCCTTGGTAAAAATGGCTAGATGTTGCTCGGCTACGCTAACGAGAATCACCGCGATGCCAACAAAATATTGTTTAATTAAGGAAGCTCATTTTATACTCACGCGATTCGGAACAACGGCTTCTCCGTGCGGGCCATTATTTTGCCTAACAATTTTCTCCACAGCACTTGTCCTTTACGTCTGTAGCGGACACATAAACATAAGACACACAAGAAAGATGCAGCAGCTACCAGCGTTACCATCCAGTCAGGAAGCGCCATAGCCTCTGAGCGCAGCGTAATGACGTATCGCGCCAAGCCCGGAAGCGAGGAGGTAAATAAATAAACAATACATATTCTTATAAATAGAATTTTACATCTTCTTGTTTATCACTTCATTTCATATAGAAAATTCTACATCCACTAATGCAAACACCCTGAAACGATGCCACACATACAACGACTGAAAATGAGACACTAAGTCATTACATGGACTGAGGAATAGTAAAGTAATAGAAAAATAGAAATTTGTAAAGCCGTAAATATAATCTTTAATGCCTTTATTGCTTTTTAAAATACCCCATATGTACGCCTATATAGTTATCATGATGATGATGATGGCGATAATGATTATGCAATCATTATTATTATTATTATTATTATTATTATTATTATTATTATTATTATCATCATTATTATCTCAAATTAAAGTTAGTTCTATAGATGTAAAGGCACATACTTAATTTTAAAATATTAAGACATAAGCCCAGCATTTACTAATTTATGTTAGGCCTACATGTACGACTTAATTCACCCTTAATGAATTATTTGTAAACGGCGTGAATATTCAATCAAGCCAAGTTTCAGTCAACTTCTCAATAATTTAGTGACGCCTTACGTTCCAAGTGGGACATTGATTAATAAAAAGGCTGTAGCTTAAAGTTAGACATACAGTAGGTTGTCTATTAATCACATTTGGGTCATCTTGTTGGATGAATATACAGTAGTTGTTTGGAAAAACAATATTCTCAGAAAACCTGTGTAAAAAGATTAAAAATCAACTCAGCGTTAGGATTAGTGTTTTGTAAGACTCAGCAGTCTGTGGTCGTTATTTTCAGTTATAGGCTTTTTATTTTTATTGTTTTAAATAGGAGCCTAAACAAACATGCTTTCAGTAACCGTGTAAGTTTCAGTGAACATATCCCATTACATTGATGACACTCTTCTGTAGTGCAAGTCTGCAAACCTCCAAGGAGAGAAAGGACAGAAGGGAACGGTGCTCCCATCTCAGGCTAAAGCCAGGTAAGTAACATTTCTTTCTTTCTTTCATTTGTTTTGTTTATATGTTTTTATTTGTGTCATTTTTCTCCTGGATTTTTCCAGAATGACCTGGTGTTATTTATAGCTTATTACTTTGTGCATGGACATAGTTTTTTCCAGCAGATAATTAATAACCTACAGAAATCTGGATTGTTACCTTTGTTACAAAGTGGTTTTAATTCTGCTGTATGATATGTGTGACATAATAAGCAGATTCAATTTAGGCTACTAATTCTGACCATAGGTATGGTATTAACAACAGTAACAGTATATATAGCAAATGTATCACTTAATAATCTAACAACAATCAGTGATCAAAAGATTTTTTTTTGAAGAATTCTTTGCATAGAAGGCCAAATCAACCATTTGGTAGAACATGTTTTTTTCATTATTTTTTTTTTAAATTGACCTTTATTAAATTTTTATTTTTTTAATTTTTTTTGTATAAAGTCACATCAGTTTGTACTCTAAAACTATAACATGCCAACCTCTGAAAATGCCACCAAACTGAGCCCTCAAGTCTGGAGCGACTTTTTTTTAACTTCTCATAGGAGGCGAACTGAGAAGTTAGACTGTTTAAAGACACAGTGACATCTTATGGATTTTTTTTTTTTGGCTCAATATAGGTAAACTGAATGGTAGAGATAGCTCGATCAATTTTTCAGTTTTGTATTTTTCCTTTTTCTTTGTTGTTTACTGTACTATGTAAAGCGTCAATAGGTCTTGTGAAAGGTGCTGTATAAATCCAAGCTATTATTATTATTATTATTATTATTATTATTATTATTATTATTATTAGTAGTAGTAGTAGTAGTAGTAGTAGTAGTAGTATTATCATCATTGTTATTACTATTATTACTATTATTGATGTTATTATTATTATTATTATTATTCAGGTTGAGTTAAATTCAACACATTTTTCTTTAAGATTTAGTGTGTCAAAATGGGCACTACCTAACTGTTAAGCAGGACATTAAAGGGATAACACACTGACTGGCCAGATTTAAGGAGTAACAGTTTGATGTAGCTCATCACCACTCATCCTTTCCTCAAGGTAAAATCATGACGTCTAAAACAGATAATCCTCCACCCTACGAGGATGCGCTGCACCATCCTAAGTATGGAAACTACCCCCAGCAGCCACAGCAGCATGGCTCCTCTCTTCCACCACCTCCATCTTACAGCCCCAGTCCAGGAATTTGCCACGGCCCGCCTGGTTACTGGGGCCAGGAGGGCGTCTACCCGCCAGCTGGGATGTGGGCAGCCCCTGGCTTCTCTCCATCTGTAGTGCCCACCACAATACCAACTCTGTCTGCTGGAGTGCCTGCACCCAACCAAGGTTCTGAGGAAATTAAAAAGGACTTTATTCAGTCACATCTTGCATTATATTAAGATTAGAAGTTCAATAAATATGTTATTCCTATTTCTGCAGGAGACATGGATGATTTTATGAGCTCACAGTGGGAAAGCACAGCTATTCGGCATGCCTTCATTAAAAAGGTAAGGACTTTTACTGTATGTGTATCTGCTCAGCGTTCCATTGACAATCCTGTAGCCACTAAAATGTTTTCTTGTGTGCTCAACAGAACTGCTTCATTTTGTGTTTGTGGGCAGGTTTACTTAATTTTAACAGCACAGCTTGCCGTCACCCTCTCGGTTGTTGCTGTCTTTACGTTTGTGTAAGTGTCCCTGTTCATCCCAGTCTAATATTCCAGAGTTTCATGTATCTAATGGAGCGTGAGGAACATATTACTCAGTGATCCCTTATGTCTGTGCCTTTCATAGTCACCCAGTGAGGCTGTTTGTGATCAGATACCCCGGCATCTACTGGGCATCTTTGTGAGTTACACTCTAGGAACTTTCAGTGCAATTAGATTAAAAAAAAAAAAAAAACATAAACAAAGCTGCTCCCCAGAATCAACAGTATTCTCAGTGCTATTATTCTCATCATGACATGCTGTTATTGCGGTTTATCTCTCCGTAGTGTGGTGTATTTTTTGGTTTACTGCATTCTCGTCTGCTGCAAAGGGCCGAGGTAAGCACGGCCTTTCTGAACAAATTAGAAAATACTTTATGATAATGTTATGTCTAATGTAAGTATTCATAATAATGCTTCTGTTTGCATGCAATTTAAAATATTCATCACAATTTGTGTTCAGGAGGCGTTTTCCATGGAATCTTGTGTTGCTGGGAGTTTTTGTAAGTATTTCTTGTTAGAGTCTGAAGCCAGTTTTGGGTATGGTCCACCAGATCCATATGGCCAAACTAAGAAAACATTTTGAGGAGTGACTGGAATAATAAATCAAAAAACAAAGGTTCAAACACACTCACTGTTCTCATATTTTATCTTGCAGACTCTCGCCTTGTCTTACATGGCTGGAACAATTTCGAGGTCTGGCTCCAACTCAGGCAGCACACAAACATTTTGATATTACACCCTGTGATATTATTGTGCTTTAATCACTGTTTGTGCCTTTTACAGCTATTATGAAACAAAGGCAGTGTTAATCGCTATGGGAATAACGGCATTAGTTTGCATAGCTGTCACAATCTTCTGCTTCCAAACCAAGGTAGATGGAGACATAAACTCTGTCGCTCTGTAGCTCAGTAGCCCGTGGCTTGTCAGAGGATGTCTTTGTTGTCAGTGTAAAAGAACGCCTTTGTCTCGCATTACAATAGGGCACTGAGTTCCTTTAAATATTTATAACATTTTGGGATAAGATGTGAATCCAGCTTCTCTGTCTGATGCAACTCCAGATGAATAAGTTACATTTTTTAGCTGGCACGTCCGCCCAACGATTATTTTATTTATTTTTATTCTGACACAGTTTCAAATGATCTTGACTGCTGTTCTGTGTGGCTTGAAGCGTATTAACTTCGCTTTCATCCTGCTAATGACTTGTTTCTCATCACAGGTGGACTTCACCTCCTGCGGGGGGTTTCTCTGCATCGCCTCCATCGTGCTCATGGTTATTGGGATTGTCACGGCCATCGTCCTTTCCTTCCAATATGTGAGGCCTCTTTGGTCCTGTTCTTTCAATTATCCTGTCTACTCGTGTTTCCCAGTGTGAGGAGTAGCAACTCAGTAGGGTGTATCTCTGTGGCTGATTTCACATTCACAGGCCCTTCTTATGTCACTCAACAGGTTCCTTGGCTGCATATGCTGTATGCTGCAATTGGAGCCATCCTTTACACTCTGGTGAGTGTACACTCATAAATTTAAGGGGAGCCTGGTATTTATTACAAAGTTATCCTTGAATAACAACAAGAGACATAATGGTCCTTACTCCCAATACGATACAATACATAACAATGCATCATTGTTCATTATGCTGAGAATTGAATACATGGAACATGGACATGGATAGGACTGTGAACAATTTTCATAGCAATCTGCCTATATATTTATGCAATGTCATCTGCGGTAAATAAGTGCTTTGAGAGAGTGTTGCAAAATGAAAAGGGTTCATTGTTTGGCAATATTAAACATGATCAGTGACTTTCATGGCAATCTTCCTACTACATTTTGATAGTTTTAGCTATGTTCAAGGCATGGCTTGAGGGGTGGCTATTTTGGTCCAGAATGGATTATCTCAACAACTACTGGATTTATTTTCCTCAAATTTTATGCAGACATTTATTGTTGCCGGGCAGTGTATCCCAAATTACTTTGGTTTTCCCTGCCTTTTCCTCTACCACCACTTACAAGGCAAATGTTCACTTAACCAGTAAAATATTTGGAACAAAAATGTGTACATTCAATGTTCCCAGTAGATGTATCTACATGACCTTGGCTTGACTGTTAGTGTTGGTTTTGAATGAAATGTTTCAGCAAGTATTGGATGCCATGACATTCATGTTACCCTCAGGGTGATTTGTAATAACTTTGGTGAGACTTTTTCTTTTGCATCATCATGTCAAAAATTTTAATGACCAAATACCTTTAAAATGGCACTCCAATCAGCCTCATATGCTAACACGAACAAGAATCATTCGCATGATAGCACTTAGTTCAAAGCACTGCTGCACTGCAAGTCTCACAGAGCCACTAGTGTGACTCTTAGGGTGCTTTTAATTTGGCTAACTTATGCTTCATTGCATGCTCCGAGGCTATTCAGTGCGGGCTGGGACTCGCTCTTTGACTCCATGAAAGCTGTGGTGTGTTAAACATGCACAATATAACTAGAGCTGTGATGTTGGAGGGTTACAGCAGATGGTGCCAGAAATAAAGGGATGCTATCTGCTCAGGTGCTCTTTGGGTGCGCTCCCTGTAGCCTTTTTTAGTACCCTCGGCCTGTCAGAACTTTTCAGATACACTGACACAGATGGCAGCCGAGACACAATTAACATTTAAATATAGAAAGCATTTGTTTATGGTCTTTTATGAACGACCTTTGAGTTACTGCAGAATAGTAATTTTCACCCATATCATTTTATTTTTTGTGTAAATGCATATCCCGGCCCAAGGTCGACTGTGGAGTGGACGCCTCAGTGAAACTGATTCTTCATCTCCATCTTCTATTATAGTGTGCCGGCTATTGGGCCTTTCGGCAAGAATGGGCCAGATTTTACTTCACATGTGATTTTAATTTCATGATGCAACATGACACTGTGACTTGTCCTTTTTTTTTAACCTTCTCATGTTCCTTTGTTTTATGACCCGGAAATCATTTCACGCTCTGCCATCACGAAGGATCGCCCAATTCCTTATATGTTCCTCGAGGAGTGAGGAAGCTTTTTGATGAGCTTAGAGCAAAGAAACAGGGAGGAAATAAGACGTCAGGAGGATACACGTTAGCATATAGTCTTACTTGTGTCTAGGTGGAAACAAGGAAGTAATCAAGGAGATGTCAGGGGGTCACAAAAACATTTGGATTCAGTCAAACAGGAAACAAAAAAAATCAATATTATTATATTATGGCAATCTAACCAGCTGTGTTGAGATAACCTGTCTTGGACCAAAGTGTTAAACACACAGCAACTGAGTAACGGTACTAAAACAGTTAAAGTATCTGCACATAATGATCTTTATATGTGACTTAATGCTTGTGACTATGTTTAGCAGAATACAGTAAAAATGCATATAAATGTTTGCCAGCTGTTGTTAAAATCCGTGATGGTTTATATCCGCATCCTGCAACAAAGACAGTTTAATCAGACACATATTCTCTTTTTTTGTTACTTAACTTTGTCCTATCTTCTTCTCCTCTGTGCTAGTTTTTAGTATACAACACCCAGCTTCTCATTGGAAATCGGGAGTTGGCTATCAGCCCAGAGGAGTACATCTTCGGAGCGCTCTCTCTTTACATCGACATTGTTCACATTTTCCTCTTCATTCTTCAAGTGACTGGAGCTGTGACTGAATAAGCCCCACGGTTCGAGAGCGTCTACTCGGCTAAAAGTCTGGACTTACAGGATATCGTGTTTGACGTTAAACATAATGCTACATGTACACAAGTGTGTCAGTTAGGATGTTTCATTACTAGCTATATCAATGTTGAAACTCCAAACTACTAAATGAGCTATACATAAAGTATTTTTTTTTTTACATCAGTAACACTTGAGCACTTTTGTTTATTCTTGCACTGCACAATGCAGGACAGTGAAAGTCTTGTAATTACCTGTAAATGAAGAGAGAAACTAAAGCATATGTATGATTGTTATTTATATTTTGTCTTGCCTTTTTGTTTCAGCTAGTGGCATTTAAGTAGCCATGATAGTTTATGTTGAACCTTTACTGGAACAGACATAAAATGTGCATGTTAAACAATGCATTAGTATTTGAACTCTAACTTGTATCAAACGTTGTAATTACTGAATTTGGAGGCAAAACGTATTCAAAAAATGGAAACCAAGTAGTTGATGGTTTTAGAAGTTTTATTATTATTTGTGTATAGTCGTCTAATGACATACAAAACACCTGATGTTACAGGCATACTGCTGGAGACCACAATCATTAGTCGTTAGTCGTCTGTGCTGGTAATAGGAGGGTCTCAGATCTATATTCAGGTAGTTGTTAACATCTCCATAGAAAAGAACTCAGACTGACAATGACTCAATTAAAATATGGATTAAGTGTGTGCAGCTTTACAGTAACTACCTTAAATCACTGGCCAACCCTTCTCCCTGTTATGTATGTTATTTGTTGTTGTGAGACAACAATGTACACCAATCAATAAAGTACACCCTATTGTTGCTTCGTTCTGTCATCCTAATGGTTAATCATAGTGGCACGTTAGAGTCATAGGGTGGCACCAGCTCCTATACTCTCTCCCTTTCCGACTGTGGATTAGTATTGTTTCCCGTCACCAGCATCTGCTTTTGTCCATGTAGCTTGAGGGTTCAAGGCGTCAGGCGCTTTGGGTCACGTGGGAACATGGAGGTCTGCCGCACGTTGTGGAGACCCAGGTACAGCATGCAGACTCTCTCCAGGCCTGTGAGGGATGCCAGTTAAATCTTTTAGCAAATATTTGTTTTTCTCCATTAAAGGGACAGTTCACCCAAAATAAAAAAAATACATGTCTGCTTTCTCTCCAATATAATGGAACTAGATGGCACTCAGCTTGTGGTGATCTAAGCACTGAAAGAAGAAAAAAACATGTTTGCTATAGTCAATAGCAATGCCTTTTTCCAGATATCATTACCCAGTTACTCAAGATAATCCATAGACTTTGTTGTGAGCTGTTTCATGTGGGAACTATTTTCTTACAGAACTACACCCACCGACCAAATCAAAGTGCAGAGGGAAGCATCCGCTTCTAGCTCGCCTAGCACCACTGAGGTAGCTAATGTTATAGCTCAGCTGAGGAATATAACGTTAATGTTACTGTTGCAAGCACAGCCTTTCGTCCATAAGAAGTTCCATGCTTCCTTTTGCATGGTGATACAGTTGGAGGATGTAGTTTGGTAGAAAGAAAATAGTTCCTACATGAAACTGCTCACAACAAGGTCTGTGGATTATCTTGACTAACCGGGTCATGATTTCTGGAAAAAGACGTGGCTGTTGGGTTTTGAAAAAAAATTTGTTTGGTGCTTTGAGCACCACAAGCCAGGGGCCATCTAGTTCTATTATATTAAAAAGAATACAGATATTTCTGCAGCTGATATTTCCAACATTTGGCATCTCACACCAAAACAATCAAGATTAAAAAATAACACTACATATAAAAGGAAAAAAAGGATTTTGGGGTGAACTGTCCCTTTAAAGACCTACCTGAAGCCATGTTTACATATTGTATATTATTATAGCACTCTTTCAAAAACAGGTCATCTGTGTTCAGTAAAACAGAAATGAATTCCTCCAAAAAACAGATCATCCTTACCAATGCCTCCACCACCATGTGGAGGAGCTCCATATCGGAAGGAATCAATGTACGCCTTGATCTTCTCCAGATCTGTCAGATCATGAAAGGAAAGAGGTTGCTAAAAAATTTGTAATGAAATTATTGCACACCATGGATCCAACAATTTTTCTGATGTTGCAGTTAAAACTGCTCACCAAAAGAGGGAGACAGAAGTCATTTGTAACTCTGTTCATGTCCCTTTATCAGAGACATCGCTACATTCTTACCAATCTGGTGATGCATGGCCCTCTCAGTCAGCAGCTGAGCGTCGTGGATTCTCTGAGCTCCAGAAAGGATCTCCTCTCCCCTCATAAACATGTCGTATGAGTTGGAGTTTTTCTGGACAGAAAAGAAAAAAAAAAACGTCACATGTGAGGTCAAGAATCAGTTAAATGGAAGGAGGGGAAAAAATCCAAACAGACAAAACATGAAGAATTGGAAAATTAAAAGGACTACAAGTTGACAGTGCTGTGTCTGCATCAACACAGGGCTACCGAGGTTAAAAAAAACTCAGAAAACATTTTAAAGACATTAAACTATTGAATCTGTCCACCTGAACTTGTTGACAAACTGGTATAAGAAGCCAAAAATTGAGTTTTAAGCTTCAACAAGAATGAGAAAAAACATGAATAGGCATTTTTAGGATGTCTATGAGACTGCTATATAAAATATATATATTAGTTTTTGTCACGTTATTTCAAATTATGTGCAAATTCTCCACTTAAAAAACACAGATTCATCTATGCAGAGTTTTTAACTGAATTCCACTAAATGACCAAAGAGTTTTCCTTTTCCTTCTTTTATGTTTTTTTCAGCCTTAGCAGTTTAGTTTGACAGTTTCATCTCTTCATTAGTCTTTGTCATCAGTAGGTAGGTAGGTAGCAGTAGTTAGCTAGTAGGTAAAAACCTTTTGATTAGAAAAAAAAACAGGAAGAAGAAAAAAATGTAATATGCTAATGTCAGTAAATGTAATTAGAAAACACATTTGTTAATACTGAAAAAAACCTTTTCCCACCATTTTCCCACATTAAATAAAGTGCATATTAATATATTCTCTTATATCATAACATCAATGTAATGTATGCATTTTGTATTCAGTGTGTGTAATTTAAATTTTAGCAAAGCATTTTAGCCATATTTATTCAAATAAATGTTTAACTATGCAATAACTTTAAACATAACTTTATATAAAAGTCAATGCATATTACTACGATGATAATTCATTCATTCATATTCCATAAAATTTATGTACCAAAAATGAACCAGGAGCATGTCACATACAGCTAACAATAAATGACCTTTCCCGTGCTTCTACGTGATAAGCATGAGCATAAAGGGATAGTCTGGAACTTTGAAGTGTATAAGTAGAAGTACAGCCTTACTTTAAAAAAAAAAAATCCAAACTATCCCTTTAAGTTGACCACACTGCAAGGAGCGTCATTTGTGCTTTAAAAAAATCCACTGTGCTGTTTTTCAGCCAGTACGTCCACCATAGGACAGACAGCTGAAGAGTCTTTGGCTGGTCTAAAGCTGCTCTCTGGACGCAATGCAAGTTTAAGCACAGGTCAGCAGCAAAACTCATTTACAAACATTTACATAACATTTGTCAATGCACATTTCTTACTATGCAGTCAATAACTGTGTTTACTGCATGTGTGTATGAGTATGTGAGAGACTTACAGGGTTGTTTGGATCAGGCATCGTGTAGAAGGGTCGAACAGCCAGCGGGTACTTATCCAGCACGTAGAAGTCAGTATCATACTGAGAAAGAGAGAGGTGATACAGTTATAAGCTGTTTTAAACAACATTTGCTGGACACACTAGATACCCATGGATGAATCAAGACAATTAGATCTCTTTTCTTTATATAATGGAAGACTGCATGATGAGCTACTTCAAATTAACTTTCCTTGTATGGTTGGAGGTTCTAACCATGTCATTTTCCTTCCCCACTACAGTTTTATGGCTTCATGTAATATGAATGTTTTCATTATCAATTAATCTGTTGATTGTTTTGTCAATAAAATATAAGAATAAAACTGATATTGTGCACTATGTCTATCTATATAGCATGTTGAAAACAGCTGGAGTTGACCAAAGTGCTGTACAAGTTAAACTGAATGTCATCCAAATAGTAGTTAAAATATAAAAACATTAACAATAAATGGCAGCAGAAAACACAGAACAGTATTATACGTACATAAATCTAATACAGAAATAAAAACTGGAAATCTTGATTACATAAAACCCACTAAATGCAAAATAGTGAAACATGCCCTGTGTAATTCTCTAAACCCCAAGTTGACATTCTCAAAGGGATGTTGCATCTAACCAAAATTTTAAAAAATCCAAAGCTATTCAGTTTATTCTCATGTCTGACAAAGAAAAGCAGCGAATTCTCATGTTTAAAGCACACAACCAGCAAATGTTTGACTTTCATGTTTATAAATACCAAAACAATTTTTCGATGATCAAATAGTTGCCAGTTAATCTTCTGCCAAACAAGGAAGCAACTAATTGTTGCAGCTCTATACAGAACACACATTTTGATGACGTTTCTATTGCTTGTAAAAGTTCTCTCTGCCTTTGCTAACACGACAGAGCCCCTTATGTCATTCACAGATATTATAAAGACTGTGAAGCTTTAAATAAACCATCCTTTATATTTTTCTAATTCCCCCAGAGGAACTCTGAGTGGAAACCTCTTGAAATGCTTGCCATGGCTCAGGTGCTATGATTTGATAATTAGGTCACTTTGGTTTTTTGGAGCACTCTGATAAAGCCAGCTGATAAGGGTGGATTTTAATTCAGCAGCCCATTAAAAAATGGCCTTTTAATACTTTAAATCCACCCACACAGATCCAAATCTTTTTTTTGGTAACGTGCTGAAACCATTTTCTACAGTCAGTGTCCAACCGTTAATATTAATTTATTTTTTTACACTAAATTATATGTTAAATCAAAGAAACACATTGAACATACCTTTTCCTTGACAAGACGTCCAAGCAGCTTCTCATTGGGTGTACTACAGAACAAACCAAAAGACATTAATGCAATGATGTTATCTTACTGTGTCAAACTGTTTACTTGTAATGCTTGAAAGTGAATATAATAGTACTTTTACACCAACAGCACAATAAAAATCAGTTTTTATGCATTTCTCAACTGTGCAGTAAATAGTTAAATAGGTCGTCACTGATCACAAGAACTACTTGTATCTTAAAATACTGCCGAGTTATTGGTCTGATGTTTCATTTCCTTTCTTTAAACTCGTGTTTAAATGTATTTCTGCTTTCATCAAATCATCTGACAAAAAAAGTGAGTGTGATGCGTGACATGGGGCGTGTGATGTAATCTGACCTGAGGTCGTCCTCGTCACCCATCTCCACCCCGGCCTCGCGCAGCATGGCCAAGGCCTCGGTGTACTCCAGCCTCAGAGTGGGCTCCAGGAATTTGAAAGGCTCACTGGGGAACTGCTTGTTCACAGTCTGGATCTCTGTCTGGAAGCTGATGCAGACATGCACATATGCACATCAAAACCTATTAACATTCAGACTTCCTGCCCACACATGGCAAGATGCCAGAAAGACATGTGCCTTTGGTAGTTAACCTATCAAGGGTCACAGCCCACACTGGCCAGAAACTTTGTAAGATAATATAAGTAGTTTTGTAGAAAGTTTGAATTTCAAACATCCCTCCTGGCCTCCATGAATGCTCTCTTAACACGGACAGAGCAGAGAAGAGCTTGTGGAGGTAGCAAAAAAAACCAACATGTTGGACTTTTAATGACACTAGGATGTCTATGCAGTAGAAAGATGCAAATGCTTTGGTGCTACATGACCTGAGTAAACAGAGAATAAGCATTCTGGACTTCACTTTTCCTCTAGAGGCAGAAAACCTACACTTACCAGAATGCACTGCGCCGCACCAGACCAATAAATGCTCCCACTAGTGGATGATGTAATGCAAACTCTTCTGTATGACACAATGGTGGCCGGCTGGTAACAAACAATCTCGTCAAACAGTAATCTAAAAGCACTGCAGCAAAATATTCTCCACTGTGTGCTCCAGTATTTTCTTTGGGTGCAGCCTTTGTGAAGTGGACCATTGATTTGTGCGCTGTAATTCGCCTATTCTGTGAGCGCCAACCTCCGACTGTGGAGGGGCTGAAGTGAAATTCCTTTTAACTCTGATGTTTTTGAAAGCATATGAGGCAAGAAATGGGCAATTCAGTAACAGAATCTTGCTTTATATTTGATCAGCACTGCTTAGTTTTACAGTTTCACTATTACAGCCTAAACAAGGCACTAAGATGTGCTTCTGAAAACATTCATCAAGGCACTTACATGGAGGAAAGTTCACCACAGTTCATCTACACATATTACCCACACTGTTCTGATACGAAGCTGGTTAAAAAATCTGCAAAGTATCCCTTTAAATGTAAAAGAAGCAGTGCTTACCAAATCAAATAAAAAAATAAGAAAGGGGGTGATAATTAACATTTCTGAAAAGACATCTAACAACAAGTATTTTGACACATAAAATGAACAAGAAAACTAACAGAGCGCCACAGACACCAGGTGATCTCTGCATAAAAAACTGGAACATCAGTCAAACGCACATGCAGAATTACCTCTTACGTAAAGGAGGAACTGTCTGGAAAGTCATGAGAACAAAAGTAAACGGAAAGAGGAACAACTGCTGTTGTTGAAACTAACCAACAGTGACTGACCTTTACTGTATTAAGGGGATGCCACCGCAAGCACGAAACCTGAAACCTAAAACCTATTATGATCCATCTCTGGAACAAAGGTTCCATTTAGATTGAGTGATTTCAATATTGAAAATGTTGTTGTTTTTTATATAAAGTGAGAAAACTGAGTTGTGCCCTATTCATCTGTCCTTTTTTCTCAATAACTGTTCAACGCCATCAGCCAAATCTCCCTAAATGTTCATCTTCTATTCATGCCAACTGGACAAAAATCCACTAACGCAAGCATTGCTACAGAATCATCAGCATGTGACCAGAAAAAATGATTAAATGGGCAAGGATACACTGACACTAAAATGCAAAATAAGATATAAAACCCATGACTTGGGCAGCCTGTGTGGCAGCTCAGAAGAAGCCAATTCCAAGTCAGTTCTGTTTTTGCGCAATGCTGCCATGATAGTGGGATGCAAAAGAGTGGGCACACCAAAAGAAATTTTCTGTTTTCATTTACCACTGATTCAGCTTTTGCAGCTCGATCCACGTGCTGCACTCGTTCCCACCACTAGGAGGCAATAAAGCCACATCTACAGGCCTTCTATGGCAGCAGCGGCTGACAACACCTCATATGGATTCAGCAGCTGATATAGTATTTTGTTATGAAACACAATATTTTGACTTTTTGTCATGCACTGAATTTCCACCCAGGAATTGATCCTGTCAAAATTCACCTCTTGTGTTGAGCAGGAAAACAAAACTTGAGCTTCTCTATGGAATGTAATTTGCATCGATTTCAGGCGCTATCGTCGCCTCACCTCGCTTTACAGAAGATGCCAGTACAGCAAATACCAGGAGAATTTGTCAACAGTCAAAACAAAAATGTCAACCTATTAGTCGGAGCTTTACTGTATATGAATCCTAATCTTACTTGTCTCTCAAGCCCTTGAAGATCTGCACCATGGTGTCAGTGATGGAGTCGATCACTTCGTGGTAATGGTAGCTGAAGGCCATTTCAATATCCAGACCCACAAACTCAGTCAAGTGGCGGTGAGTGTTGGAGTCCTCCGCCCTGAAAACTGAAATGATGCAGATTTAATATCAACGTCTAAACCAAGAAGAGCAGCAGGCTGCGACATGTCCTCCAGTGAAATGGCCTTTTAGTCAGTGTCATCTTATCCAGGGTGCAGTGAATCCTGAAATGTGTCCCTGATCAGGTCACAAGACTGTTATGCATTTAAAAGGGTTACTAAGGTAACATTATGGCCACTTCGTTCAGCGCTGTCCTATAAGAGCTCTAGAAATCTGGACAATGTGTTTACATGCAACTTTGTGCTTCAGTGAAAAGTAAGTTGTCACCAGGACAGGCTTGTTGGAAAATTAAAATAAGTAGCAGTTTACTTGGGTGGGACAATATATACTGACATTATATCAACATTGACATGATATGAGAGTAGATATCATCTTTGATTTGATATCACAATATAGTTAGGTGTTGTCTTTTCTCGGTTTTAAAGGCTGCAGTAAAGTGATGTAATTTTCCGAACTTACAAGGCTGTTGTAGCTGTTCTATTATTTGCCTTTACTCACTTAATCATTTTATCCACATTACTGATGATTATTTATCAAAAACCTCAATGTGTCAATATTTTGTGAAAGACGCAATGGCTGCCCTACATTATCAGCCCAATATCAATTTCAAGGTATCTAATAAAAAATAATGTGACATAGGATTTCCTCCATGTTGCCCAGTTCTAATTTTTACTAGTGATGCTGTCATGATGCTAATCTTTAAGGTCCAGTGTTTAGGATTTAGTGGCATCTAGACGTGAGGCTGCAGAACTTCTCCCATGAGCCAAGCGTGTATAAAAACTATAATGCCTGAAAATGAAAGGAGCGAGTGACCCTATCTAAAGCCAGTGTCCGTTATTGTTTGCTCTGGGATACTGTAAAAACAACATGCTAAACTGCATGGGAGAAGACCTGCTTCACATGTAGTCAGAAATGCCTCATTCTATGGTATGAAAAACACAATGGTTCCTATTTTCAGGTGATAATACACCAATAAAAATATAGTCATGAATATTATGTACCATTTCTTTCAATTAATGCTCCTATATGCTTTTTTCATTTAACTAAAAAAAATAGCTCCAGTGGATACTTTCATTCCCTTTTTAATTGTATCCTTTGTTGTGAAGCACTTTGACTGTATATGGTGATTGCTTGAAGCTAAATCACAACTGATTGCAGGTCTTTTTATAATGAATTAATATTACAAGCAATATATATTATTAGCCTGAGCTGTGCATTATGTTAGTACAGAGGGATGACAGCTCTGTCAGTGAGCTCCTTTATTCTTGCTCTTTTAATTGACGGGTTTTCAGATGGCTGGAGCAGTCTCTACAAATGCATGCGAGCATTTGATCAAAAGTGCATCTACATCTCACATATGGCTGAATGGAGTGCAAATCAGACACATGCATATGCACACAAATTTACAATGATTGAAATTTATAAAACACAACCGTGCATATGTATGGCTTTATTAAATCTGTTTATGTATATGTCTGCTTTTGTATGCACACAGAGTCTAAAACCTACACTGTTTAATGAATCTGACCCCGGCATAAATTTACTGAAAAACATAAAACAAACTCAACATGGCATCAGCTCATGCGTGCTAAAGAGCAGCCTTGTGTTTACATCTGTGGGTTTCAGATGGTGGCACCACAGCTGTAGAGGCAAACATTTAAAAACACAGCACTTCTGGCCGCTGGGATTTAGGAGAGTTGATCCCAATTCTCCTTTCTTGCTGAATTGGTGTGACCGTAACTAAGGCAACAGCGGTGAGTACATTGTTGCCTTAGAAGCAGTGATGACCTTAAGCCCTTTGATTTCTCTGGTGGAGCTACAAAGAAGCAAACAAAGACGTCGGTACAGTCTGTAGAATACTGAATTAGCTCTCTTCTCTCAAATGTTTTATTAATCTCGGCAGAGAATCGTGTTTCCAACTTAAAACTAAAAATAAAGGCTGTGCATAGGATGTTTTGCATTTATGCACATTGTTTTGTTAAATACGTATTCAATCAGATGGTGGCAGTGTTTGCTTACATAAAAATCCAAGGGGAAGGGAGGGTGGTCTCTTAAACTCAGTACAGCACCATAAAGTCTTTTACAAGTCCCATTGTGTCACTAACACACAAAACTCCACTGCAGCTCTGACCACAGTGAAAGCAACAGAGGGAGGTCTGTTAAAGTTTAACAATCTAAATGCATTTGCAGCCATTTTCAAACTGTCATCTCAGTTAATAGGGTGTACGCTCTTCACGACACTCTCGACGCTCGTTTCGATTCATTTGCCGTAAGTGAATGAAAATGTGAGTGGACAGTCGGGAGGCATTCTTACCTGGACCAACACAGAAGACCTTGTCAAAGTCAGCACAGATGCACATCTGCTTGTAGAGCTGGGGAGACTGGGCCAGGTAGGCGCTGGTTTTGAAGTAAGACACAGTGAAGACATTTGCTCCACCTTCGCTGGCAGCTACAAATGGACAAAGACAACTTTTAGATATGAAATGAAGCCCCATGTCACAAAATGACCAATACCTGCAGGGGCTGATATTGTTTTTGACAAACACACATTGCTGCAAGTTTCTCACTTCACAAACCCAGACACTGCCACCTAATGATGATATATATATCACATGTTCAGTGGAAGCTGCAGTTGGAACTCTAATGAGCCAGCTTACAGCGATTTTTCTTTCTTTTTGGAAAATAAGACAGAAACAGAAACAGCTCCACAGTATATTTCTGACCTGCTCACTGATATCAGAACTCTCAGGTCTACAGACAGTGGCCTTCTGGTTGCACCCAAAATAAGATCAGGAGCTGGTAAAGGTGTTTTTAGTCTGTGTGTGGACCTGCCCTCTGGAATGCTTTGCCTCATAAGCTGCTATCTATAAAAACTGTATCTACATGTTAAGCTCAGCTCAAAATCGTCCTGTTTTCTCAGTCCTATAAACGGTGTTAGTGTTTGTGTGTGTGAGTATTATGGTTATGTATAAATATGTGTTGTTTTTTTATTATTTTCATTGTTGAAAAAATGAATATGTTAAAAAAATAAATTCATGTAATTAAAGAAACACACAGTTTCCATGTGTGTGTCAAAACAAACAAATAAAGGCCCCACTGGGGCCATGTTACATAACACATCTGCGGTTCTCTGTTTGACACACGTCAGAGGTTATCATTTGATACTTTCGTGTCACCAATAGGAGGGTGGGGGTTCACACACCACAAACTGTTCATGCTGTGTACTATGGGTGTTGGCAGGCAGGAAGATGCGGTTTTTACAAAAAAAAAGGGCACACTGTGTTGATTTACAGCTGCCGCCAAAATAAAAAAGCGCCAGTTTTGAATTCAGTAGTACCAGGGTAAGTCGATATCATTGGCTCTTGAAGAAAAGAGGAAGTGACACTGTCACGGTTTCGCCACATTTCAAATCTGAGAGGCATGTGGGAGGCCACCGACTGGAGATTAGAGGACTATGTACTTTGCCGTAAGAAATTCTAAAAATCTTTATCCATTTTGACTCAAACTTACTGCAAATTGCTGATTTTAGATTCCTCTTCACTCCTGCACAGCTTTAATTATACATAATATACACCTGACTAAGTATTTTCTCAAGGCTTTTCAAAACAAATTCACTCCAGCTGAAGAGTGGAAAGGTTTTCCACGGGGTAAGTTGTATATAAGTAGAATAGCAAGTCATCTCTCATACCTGAAGTTCAGAAAATGATACCAGGATAAGAGACACCATGCATGGAAAAGCTCAACATAACAGTGTCTTCTCAATGTCAGCGGGAAGATTTCTGTTTGAAACTTAAGTTGTATCTTTCCAGTCTTCCCTGCTTTCAGTGAAGTGGGATAAGGTCTTTTGGGAGCGGGCTTAAAGGAAGGCCTCCCTTGTCAAATTAGAAAGGCACTGTGTGGAAATGTGAGAGTAAGAAGCTGATGTGAGAGAAGAGGAGCTGATATGAAAGTTGGTCGATGCATCAGAATTCCCAGTGGGCTGGATTAAAACCCTGATAGGTCTAAAACAATAAAAACTCTTCTTTGTACCTTCTTGTCTGTTGTTTACTTGAACATCATAAGCACGACTGTGTTTGAAACTCTCCGTTACTCCCCGAGACAATTTTGTTTTAAGCTTCAACTGAGCTTCAAGCTTGATATGAATTGCAGTCTTGAGAACGGCACATGCAGGAAGTCAACCTCACAACTGTCACAGGATGACTCACAGGACACTTGTGGGTGGCAATATGAAAAGGAGCGTGCCTCTACTGAAGCATCTAATCAAAACTGATTCAACGGATGTTACTTTTAGTTTTCCCGTGGGGCAAGATCAACGTGACATAGAGCATGTTTGTACCTGATATGATTTTTGGGGTCTGGATCTCCACAAAGCCCTTTTTGGTGAGGGTGTCTCTGAAGAGCTGGCACACTCCTGACTGAAGGCGAAAGATGGCCTGGCTGGTGGTCGTCTTTGGGAGGAGACACACGCAACACAAACACACACACACGCGCACGCGCACACGCACACGCACACGCACACACACACACACACACACAGAGCATTACCACACTAAGTGTGATTCACTGGATTCATTACACAATCATAACAGATGTGTGTAAAACAAGGCCGCCAATTTCTGTTCACGCAACTCCTTTCGACATGAAGGGCGAAACATTTATTTGAAGGCAAAAGGGCAAGACAAGCGTGCTCCGCCAGCGAAGCCCCAAGTACTTTAAACCTATCATTATAAATGTAAATGCTGAAACCAAGGCGGGGACAAAAATAGCTTAAACTAAAGCAAGAGATTACTGTAAAAAAGCCCTAAATCCCCCCAAACGGCAACAGAGCACATCAAAAACAAAAGTGAACATTCCCTTTAATCAACTCTCAAATGACCTCAGGATTTGAGCTTGACTGGCTTTCAACTCCGGTTATTACACACCTTCATGAAGACAGACCCTGGTCCTTTCAATACAGGATGCACAGGTCTGTTTTAATTAATAGGCATCATTTCTCCCTTTTTCCATTACTAGTGCCTGTCCAGTCCTGAATAGGCCTTGTCCCGCTAACAGTTTGCAGAATGGAAAGGTGATAATGTCCAAATGCTGGCACACTCATTAATCTGCAGACAACGCCTCAGGGCTGTCTGGCTATAACTTTTCCTTTAGTCCCAATCTGAAGAAGTGAAGAAAAACTCTCCTACTTCAAAAACACTTTTACCAAACCCTTTAAAAAGCACTGAACCAAATGAACCAAGTTAAACTCATATAAGCGATTTGTATCACGTGTCAGACTTTGACCTGTGTCCCCTGTTAAACCTGGGAAAATTAACCTAAAACCAGGCCCTGCGGGACTACGTTCAGAAATTAGAAAGCAGTTCCTGTTTACAGCATGTCTGTAGGTGTTATATAGTTGGGTGGGGTGGCGGTTGGCGTACTGTCAAACTGGCACATTGTCTGGTGGTGTCCTGAAAGTGTGGGAAATCATTCACGAGGCAGTGGCACAAAGTGCTGCTGGTTTGAAACCTGACTGTGGTGACAATCCACCACAGTTAGGTTTCAAAGCACAAAATTTTTGCCTTGAGTTCAAATATTTGCCTGTACCTTTACACTTCTTTTCAGTAATCTGTGAGTTGTTAATCATTCAAACAACAGTTGAGCGACTCGACTCTTTATCCTTGAAATGTTGTATATTCTGAAATTTGAAATGAATCCACTAGTTTCATAATCGATTAATTGTTTCAGTTAAACTATCTAGCACAACACAAAATATTTACTTTTTCCAGCTCTTCAAATGTGAGGAATATTTGTTCTTCTTTGTCTAATATGATGTCTCAGCTGAGGTTGCCGTTTATCCCCTAACAGCATTGTTTACATACGGCATGTGCTCTTGTTGTTGACCCTTATTTTCTCAGGAAACCCAAAATAGTTCCGCACTGCTGATTTATTCCTGCATAAATAACATTCCTCTCATCTTCTTTATTGTGACCACCTATTATTATCTGTCTTTAGCTGTTGGAAAGTGACACAGAATTAAAAAAATAATAACTGGTATATTCTGAAATTTGAAATGAATCAAAAACTGTATTAATCACTTGTTTAAGTCATACTAAATCATACTTGTTGCTCTTCTTTGTCTATTGGGCAAACTAAACTTTTATTATCTTCATATTTTGGACTGTTACTTGATGAAAACTAGCAACCTGAAGACATCACCTTAAGCTTTAGAGAAACATTTTTTTTTGACAAATAAGACATACAGATAATCACGTGATGAACTGAATACCTGTAAACAGTTACAGTGTGTATATATATATATATATATATATATATATATATATATATATATATGTATATATATATATATATATATATATATATATATATACCACGCTCCCAAATGAAAATGAAACATTTAAACAATAGAGAAAAAATAAACTGGGATGTAAATATGTATTATGCTACTCTCAGCTACAATGAGTAAATTAGATGATGAATCCAAATTTAATGTTTTTAGGGTCATATTTTTTCACTACATGCTTTGGAGCTTTTACCAGTGCAGGGTTGTCCCCCACATCGCTTTTCTGTCTTAAAATCCAATCCACCATCTGTGTCACTCCATCCATGGCAAAGTTAGTTAGCCAACAGCGGCATAAACGTGTGCCTGTGTCGTGATTGGCATGATTATATTCAAACCGAACTGATCATTGAAATTTTGCGTTTTATTGTATATTTATATTAATTCTTAAACACATTTAGATTGAAGAAATAAGCTTTACAAATTACCAAAAAATGTAATGCACTTTGAGGTGCTCTGGCTGAGAAAAACAGTGTTAGGGTTTTTTTGTCTTGCCTCTACTCAACACCAACAAACTTAGGCGTCAGGGGGATTGCCTAAAAATGTCTACCAATGAGTGTAGCCGCCTTATACCAGCTAAATTAAAATGACTAAAAGTTAACTTTTACACTGTGTTTTAGTGCGAAGCGCCTTATTTTTGAGGATGGTCAGGTTACAAGGGGAGTTCCATAGGAACTAAAATATTACTGGGGGCGGTTTATGGTTCCCTTTTGGAGCATCTGTCTGTCAGTGTGGGAACGACTTTACAGCTTGGTTGGGCTCTGATGAGCACAACTGATGACAGACCCGAGTCCACGAGCTCAAAGTGCACAGTGTTACAGAAACAGGTGTTGTTGTGTGACTTGTGAGCTACGCGGCTCTGTTCTGTGGTGCGAGTGCCTTCCTGCCTGCTGCATCATACACGTGGGAGGCACAGATCAAAACAATGAGACGCTTTGTGGCTCCGTCTCTGCTGCTGCTGGCATAGGTTTAGCACATCTCCCACACTGCAAGGGATTGATAGCGTCAGCCCACTAAAATCACAGCCCATCTTTTTTTCCACTTTAGATGTGAAGTGGTTTGCTTTGCATTTTGAAATACGTATAGTATAAGGTTTGCTTTCCCTTTACCGTAAAAAATACTTAACATTTCTCTACTTTTTTTTTTTCATTTTTTCATTTTCCTGTATTAGAGAAAAGATAACTTAACGGCATTTGTTAATTTAAACAGGATTAATAAAACTGACGATGTGAATAGAAATGGCGAATAACCAGCTCTGAAAAGTCTAACTTAAACAGGTCTGGCCTTAAATATCTCAAAATAACATATTTTTTATCCCAACAGCGAACCACAACTGAACCACTCAAGCCTCAAATGCGAACATGTCACTTGTGAGATTAGATACAGCAGGACAGAGTATCTGCTGTGTCACAAACTCAAGTGTTTTTCCACTTGTTTTTCCTCGGCTCTGCTCGCAACTTACCCTGAGATCAATCACCCTGTTGTCCAGCTTGGTGTCCTGGTTGACTGTGGCTCTGCCTTCCTGAGGGCAAACAAAAAAAAAAACCAAAACATTATCACATCACCAAAAACCTTCAGACTATGAAATATTCAACAATGTAGCTGTTGAGCGACTCCTGCTCTGTTCTTTTCTTTTCACAGGAGCGTCTGCAGCCAGTGATGTGTAAATGCATTTTAGAGGCTTTTCAAATCACACGAGGAGGGCAGCAAGAGGAAACATGAGATACAAGTCATTTTCTGTTTAAAAAACCTAGCTCACATACTAGCCACTGGCAGATTATCAGCCCTGAATAACAATAATGAACATGCTATTTTTCCTAATGAAACACTGTATAATGACTTCCCTCATACAGCTAAAACACCAACAAGTAGAAATATACTTTATTCCTTGCAGCAGCTATTACAGGGTCAACTGCAACAAAAAATATCCACGATGTGGGGCAACATGGCAATAAAAAAGAAAAGAATAAAAAACAAATAAAAGCATAAATGTTTCATCGCGGGAGGAACCACTGCTTCCAGGGTCATGGATGTCAGGCTTCCTCAGGACCCGCTGGGGTTTGAGCTAATAGCCTGTGTAGCCACATCCTGCTCCAAACAGCCCCACACAGAGGGACAAAAGGTTAGACGGGCGTACAGTTGGATAGACAGGGCTGTTAAGGCTCGTGTCTCTCGGGAAGGCAGGTGCTGGTACGAGTGTGTGACTGACATGTTGAATCCCCAGCAGAAAGCACCTGGGATGCTGCTGCAGCTGCACAGATCAGCTTACTGGATAAACACAGACCAGCTCTCAGCTGTCTGGAATGGTGACACCCATATATTGATTTAATCTCGATACATACATAAAGCAATATAATGATATAAAATCTGATACTGGAGAAAATATGGGGGTGTGACAATTCCTTTACATTGTCTGTTACAAATTATGTTTATTTGACAGCTTCAATCTCTCAATAGGAAGGTTTGCATCCAACAGCTGTGGCTGCACCATTATTGGTAATTACTATGAGACTTTGAAATAGAGGATTCTTTAGAAAAATGTTTTTTCATGGACGTGCAGCTCAATATCTCACTATTTAAAGATATTTTTGGGGCGTTTATGCCTTTAATTGATAGGACAGCACAAGTGTGAAAGGAGAAGAGAGGGGGTGACATGCAGCAAAAGGCTAAGGCCGGAATCGAACCCTGCAGCCTCTGCGGCAAGGACACAGCCTCTATACATGGGGCGCCCACTTTATCCACTGAGCCACCAGGCAACCCCAATTATCTAACCACCTGTTTAAGGGAAGAAGAATTTTCAACGACAACTTCAGAAGCTGCATCTGATTATCCTAAACTGCCAAGTGTTAATGTTGTCAAATTCTTTTGACAAGACACATGCAGCAGCTATTTACACAATTCTAGAGCTTTACAAAACATTTTCTTTCTTCGATAGAATCACCTGTATTGAGTCTGTATTGACATGCTTTTAAGCCAGCGTTTCACACTACAAAAATAGCAGCCTTTAAGTTCAAGAGACTTATAATGCCTTAACTTAACTTATTTCTAATGTAACAATGTTGAATGTTCATAATAAAGGTGGACAAGGTTTCAAATAATAAGCTAAACACATGTAAAAGTAATCCCTGTAAGAAAAAAACTTAGGCTTTGGAACGTTAGGAATTTCAAAGTTTTGTTTTTTTTCTACTTTGGCTGAAAGATAAAGTCATTGCGTGCCAGATTTCTTTATATGGTTATCTCCTCCATGCTGCTGCACATGTTTACACTATACACATTGCTACATGTAGCTACATGCTAATGTCACGGTAACATGTTATCTTGGTTGCTGATGTTGTTAATTTCTCATCGATTTTGGATCATATTCCTTCTGTAACATGACCAGTTGTAAAAATGTGTTTAGAAAATGTAACTGTTGTTTTTTCACAATAGAATGTACTGTTATTTTCCGTTACAGCCACTCAGCTGCAATAACGACGCAGAGATCAGAGATATGAAGACCCAGAGATGTTGACCTATTAGAACAGTCTGGGTGTTTTCAGAAGTGGGGCTAAAAGAGACAGGCGCTAACATGGAGCATTTCACACACAGGGTGAATACAGGTGTTCCAGCACAAACAGTAAGAGGTTACGTGTTTTTTGACCATTAAAGCATGTAAACATGTTCTAGTAGGAACCCAAAATACAAGCATGAACCTGTAAATGAGCACAATAGATCCTCTTTTAATTACCGTCCATGACCACCTAAACTGTGGGTGGGAAATATAGCGACTTCTTAAATGCATCACAGTGCTCTCAAATGATTCAGCATCAATGCACAAATCTCCTTAATTGGAATTCAGAAGACTCCCTAAACCCCGGCTGCCGGCTCTTATAAACACGGCGTGATGAAATCACAGTTTGCATGGAGAGGAGGGAGTCAGACAAGGTGATGTTACTCACTGAATGTGATGTTAATCAGTGGGAGCCATTCTGCTCTCGATCTTATTTAATTTAACCAGGTTTAATTACCCAATACTTGACTCTGCCAAAAGTACAAATCTGTTTCTAATTCTCTTTTCTGACTAGTGCTTTCTGTCTGTGAAGGACGAAGTTAGGTCATGCTTGTATCTGCTACTATTTTGCTTTTAGCACAAAGTGTGCAGATACATTAAGGCTTAATTGTTTATTATGTTTTGGTCATCGATAGTCCCACTATACCTATCCATTAATGTCATCTTAGACGGTGGACTCTCACACATTCAATTCCTTTTTCTCACGCTGAAAAGTTGATGTCAGAATTTTTTAAATTAAAGCAGAGTCTGGAGCAGAGTAACAGATGTTTTTTTTTTTTTTTTTTTGTCTGGCTGAGACGGAGCTGTCTTATTGGCATTACATGCTGATTCTTTTCACCTGACAGTGAAGTTTCCTCTTGAGAATGTACCACATTTTCAATTGCTATTCCAGTTTTCCAAATTGTCACTGGTTGAATTTTTCTCTTTTTCAGCCAAACCAAAACACATTATGGATCCTTAAAAGGGCATTAATCACCTTTGACCATTCATGTTATACAATCGTTGTGAACTGCATTGTATTGATTTATTGAAAAGAATGAGCGAGATCTGCCATGGGTTGTCGGCCGATAATTCACTTTAGTAGGCACGGAGCAGAAAATAGCATTGGACGAAGTATGCTTTCCATGCCCTCTCTTTCATCTCTAAATTCATCCTCACCTCTTCACCCTCTCCATCAGGCCTGACGGCATCCTCCAACTGCAGGGGAAGACGGGCCTCTGCCTGGCTGATGACAAAAATCTGAGAGGGGAAGAAAGAAAAACCATTAAAATTCAGAGGGTGACAAACCACCAAATGTTTCCATTAGATGTTCTGGAAAGTACCCAGAGTCCACGTACAGACATAACAAGTAAAAGTGACACTGACATCTGTTAAAACCTCATCTATGTGTGAGTGTGGGAAAACGAGCGGGTTTCAATGCTGCTGACAAACATAAAAAACCTTTAGAATCTGATACAATCCACTGAGCCCTGCAATACTGTACATCTTGCATCACATTTATGACAGTTTCTCTTTTTTCAGAGTAGGCATCACAGAGCCTGTGGGGTTGCATTGGATTGCATTATATTAGAGAGTAAAGTGTCCTCCATCCCTTACAATTTTCTGTATTCACTGCCTTAAGAGCAGCTTGAAGACCAAATAACAACATAAACACACATAGGAGGTTCTGGTAACCTGAAGGCACCTAAAACTTTGGGTGTGTGTTAAGAACTCTGCGTGTGTTCGATGATTCGTAGTGAATAGTGTGCCCACCCTCTCGATGTGCAGCTCCACGTCCTGCTGGGAGCAGCTCTCGATCTTCTGCTCCACTTTCCTCACCGACGCCTCCACGTCTACTATGCTTTCCTTGGTGATGCTGGCGGAGACAGTTGGGAGGGTGGAGTGTAAACAACGGATAGCACTTAGAAAACAAACTCATCTGTGTGGGAGGCTAACTGCCTGAGAAAAATATTTCCATTAAACTGTGACTGATGCATGCAGACAAGCGTTTTCATTTTTCATGGTGCGATGTGCAAGGGGTGGGTAGTGCAGGATAGGGTTGAGTGCTTTTGAGCTGAGTGGTGGGGTGACACCGTTAACTCTGAAAATACTGCTGTTGTGACATAAGCTAACTTGGGGGAAAGGGGCACGTTGAGATGCCACAGGCTTGTGGGTTTCACAATAAAAAAAACGCTATCCTGCTCTTTCTGCTCAACACAAACACGTGTCAACTTACATTAGGCTCAAATAAACAGGTTGCGGCAGGGTAGAAATTGTTTCACACAACTTATTTTAGACAGATTTGGCGGTCTGTTATGGTATAGCTCAAAAAAATACACCATTACACCACAATTTTACTCACTTCAAAATAAATTCTGGGACCCTAAAATGATTTCTATCACTGTATTATTTTTTCAGAAAGGAGCCTGTTTCTTTTTTGCATTTAGAAAAATTTACGGTGGAATCACAGTTTGATTTTGAGAGGTTTAACAGCCGTAACTCGATCTGACTGTCTATCAAATAGGTGTGCGCTATCAAACCGGCACCAGCTAATTCCACAACAGATGACAGGATATGTTGTAGTGACGTGCATAAGCCTTTAACAATTTTATATCAATTAAAAAGGAGAAGTAAATACATAGAAGCAGTTGTAGGGGGATTGCTGAGTTTTGAGAAAACCTGTTGCAAAAGCATCGCAGCTTACATCATTCAACAGCTTTTGGAAAGTACCCAGCTCTACTATGAAGACAGTTTCATATTGACCCCAGTAGTAAGAATTCCCCAATTATACCGTTTATAAAGTAAACTAAAGCATGTGAAGGAAACCTACTGCTAATTTTGTTACTATGGCTTTCAAAAACAATGCAGCAACTTCTTTCACAGGCCTCTCACTGAAACCCTGAGCATCATGAGAGATATGAGGAACAGCACAGACAGTCATGCAGTGCAAGGCCAGATGGGAAACCCACTGAAATCCTTCACTCCTCCTCATTAAAAAGCAGTAATGAGGGACTGAACACTGGGGTACCGCTGTCCCTTCAGCCCCACGACAGCTGCCGCCACAGTCCTTCCCCTCCAGTAGGGGATCACTTAGATAAATAAATCCCCACATTAATAACCTCCGCTGCATAGCCCAGAGGCTGGCGACGATGCATTGGGCACACACTGAGGGAAACACACTGATTAACTGAGAGTTACTGAGAGTTGACAATATCACATGGAGATGACAAATACAACTTGGAGAGTAAAAGAGAGAGAGACTGCTTTTATACTGATTCAGTGTCCCAGCAACACAACAACACTTGGGCCATGAAAGACACATATGTCCAATTACTTCAGCTGTTAATGCATCACTACAATAGAAGAGCACTCGGAGAACACAGACCTCAGTCAAGGCCAAATGCCCCATCTCCCAATGTTAACAGAAGTGAAAAGTCATTTGCGTATCTGCTCCGTGATTTGGATAAGCTCCAAAATGTTATGGTTTCCGCATTGGCCCGAGCAACATCCTTCCACCTAGTTTCATGAAAATTCAACCCATAGTTTTTCCGTAATCATGCCGACAAACAAAATGAACCGACAACATAACCTCCTAGTCGGAGGTGATAATGTAATAGGCAAGCAAAGCTTACTAGACTGACTTTTCAATTTCAAAAGGTGAAAGACCAAACACAGTGTGTGTTTACACTGCTCATGTCACTTTCCCACAAACAAGTACCGCTGCCAAACATTACCCTCAGAGCCCGACATGTCACTTATACTCTCATTATGCTGCAAGACTTTTGACCGCTTTATCGCGGAGGCGAACAAAGAGAAAGACAAAGATCAAAGATTCAGAAGAAACAAGGCTGCAAAGACAGACCTTTACAAAGAAAAAACATTAGTTTCTCAGTCTCACGCAGGACCCCTACTACCGTTAGATGTTCGGTTACATCCAGTGCAAGACACTGTTTCTGAAAAGAGGTGTTAGTGGTGAGTTTTTTTTGTTTGTTTTTTTTATAAAACCCCAATTCCAAAAAATTGGGATGCTGTGTAAAACATGCATGAAAACAGAATGCAATGATATGCAAATCTTTGTGATCCATATTCAAATAAATACAGTGCAAAAATATTTAATGTTCAAACTGATAAACTTTTTTTTAAAAAAATATGCACTCATTCTGAATATGCAACATTCTCCCAAAAAGTTGGCAGAGGGGCATGTTTACCACTGTATGACATCATCTTTTCTTTCAACAACACTTGCACCACATCATTGTCAGTGGGAGACAGGTCTGGACTGCAGGTAGGCCAGGCTAGTATCTGCCCTCTTTCACTATGAAGCCACGCTGTTGTACCACATGCAATATGCGGCTCGTTGTCTTGCTGGCATAAGCAGGGCCGTCCCTGAATAAGATGTTGTCTAGATTGCAGCAAATGTTGCTCAAAACCTGTAGGTGCCTTTCAGCACTAATGGTGCCGTCAGATTTGATGTTACCCATGATGTCATTAGCACAAACACCTCCATACAATCACAGATGCTGGCTTTGAACAAATCTGGACGGTCCTTTCCCCTTTAGATTGGACAACACAATAACATCCATGATTTCCAAACGCTAACTAAAATGTAGACTCTTTTCCACTTTGTGTCAGCTCATGTCAGATGAACTCGGACCCAGAGAAGTCTGCTGCATTTCTGGATGTTGATATATGGTTTTCATTTCGCTTTTTGCTTTTTTGCAATTGAGGTTGTAACTAATTTCTAAACAAAGTGAGCAGCAGCTATGAAATTTCATTCACCTGTGTTGTGTTGAAATGGAGGAAAGAATCTCAATGACCAACATCTTAAAATCTCCACACACAAAAGATGGAAAATTCTGCACCTCTATATACAACTAGAGGTAAGTGAGAGCATATTTTCTTTTTTAAATATGACCTCATACTGCCTTCACTGAGAGCTAACATCTTATGCAGTGGTAGAGCTGCTGAACTCACTAATGAGGGCCTCACACACACCACATGCTGTGATTATAACATGTGTCATCCAAATCAATAATTCTTTATGATGCTCTGACTGAATCAGGTGAGTCAAGACTGAATTAATCTCCCAGTGCACAACAACCCAGACATGATTATTGTTATTTTAGTTTTAGAAGCCAAATCAGCCACACTCCCCTTCTGGTTTACACTCTGAGGAACTTGAGTGGAGTTAAGGTTCCAGACCCTGAAGATCACTTAATTAAATTGTGTGAGTGAGAGTAGGATGACTTGGACATACAATATGTGAAAGGAGACTTCCCCAGCAATGTCATCACTGTCCCTTGCATGATTATGAGAGGATTTACTTGTAATCCGGGGTCTTACTCATCATGTCAATCATCCCACCAAAGTGTGTGAAACTACATGAGGACCAGAAGGCCTCAGGAAGTGATAGTGCCACCTGTTCTTAAAGATTTAAAAATGAAAAGCACACATTTTGATTCCAGCAGAAATGCTCTGTAAACACATTGGTAAGTCATTATGCTGTAGCGTGACTTTGCTTTATTTAGGTTGTTGTTGTAAGACTATGTTGTCTTGGAAACTGTGTTATCACTTTCACTCACTTCGTAGTTAGGCGGCAATGTGTTGCATAACAGCCTTACTGCTCGACCACAACACTGCGGAACCGGATTGAGAAACAGTCATGCATAAATTAAATCATGTGATAGTTACAAAAATACATGGAAACGTGTGTACAATTTCCTTAACACAATATCCTGTGACACACAGCAAACTTTTAAACAACATTATACGACACGCAGTTTGAAGTCACTGGTGCTTTCTATGCCTGTGTTCAGTGCTGAAGCTACAAAGCACTGCAGGGTAACCAAACTGAATCTAATCGGCGACTTGGAGCAGGTCAGCTGAGTGACAGTGCGGTCAGGGTATTCTGACACTTCTAACAAAGTGGGGTCAGCGTGTTCAAGCAGCAGAGGTCAAGCCTCTGGTCTGAGCAGCAGTGACCTCGCCCTCGTTAGAAAATTGTACTTGTGTTTTACTTTCCTGTAAACCTCAACATACTGCAACAAACCACAAAGAGGCTCCTAGGGTCTCATTTACAAAACATGAGTAGAATGAATGTGTGTAAAATGGTAATTTATGCACATCTGAGTATTCATGAAACATTTAGAAGCTCTGACTTGTTTACATATAACTTAGGCAGGTGTGCGCATAAACGACATAATTCATCAGTAACGTATTTCATAAAGTCTTTCATGTTTTTAAATGAAAAAAAAAACACCCTTTTAAATGAACTTGGCTGGGCCGGTTGTTTGTCCATGTTTCTCTAAGTATAAAATTAATTACAGATGTATCTGTTTTGTTGTAGATGCTATCCAATATTACCGTTTTAAAATTTTCTAATACAGACAGTTTGCACACAGACATTAAATTTATTGCTTTTTAAGATATTTTTAACATAATTTTAACCAAATTTAAGACATTTTTTTATTGAATGATCTTTTTCTTATAAAAGCATTGCAGGTAAGTGATAAGTTAAGAAGTAGCATATACATGTGGTCCTGTGTAGAGGTAGGCTTTACTTAGGAATATGGCTATTAGAGTTAGGTCAAGCTATATTTTTCTAACAGTTATGTGCAAGCATAAAGTTAAAGACAGTTATAAGTTCAGTGGAAGGTTTAAGGATTTGTAACAACAGAAATATGGATTCTCAGGCACAAGAGCTTGACTCATCTTAACAAACAGATTAAAAAATGGAATAATTAAAAGTAGACATTGCAACCTTAAAAATTGCAATTTAAGACTTTTCAGTGACTTTAAAGGTCCATATTTATAAAACTATATTTATCATCCATGTGGCAATAAAAAAAAGTTATAATAGGAGTGCTGTCCTGATCTTGACTGCATTGATATCCACTTTGAGGATTTTTAATTGTGAGTGAAAGCGTTGTGTCCGATTTTTTTAATTAAATTGATGACATTTCACGACTTTTTAAGCAAGCAGACATTCTGATTTTGCTGCTCTGTTGTAAATGATAAGAGGGGAAATGAGAAACTAAGGAGATACACTCATTTCTCAGTCAACCCACAGTGGTCTTCGCACCGAGGTCACTGCCTAGAACAATAACGGAGCCTGACACATCCCACTGATGTTTGACACTGCTTTGTCAGAGAAGCGCTGTTTGGTTAACAGTTTAAAGGTTCTCTGGGAGGGTGACACCACAGACATTTGTTGTGTCTTCAGCCTTAATCGCAGCTTTTTGTGAAGCTGTTAGGCTACGCTGCTTCTTAACAGTAGGCTTGTTTTAAATGCAGCTGCAATCTCTGCATTGCTCAAGTTCTTTATTATCCAATGTCTTAACTGCCGTTTTGGTCTGGTAGATTACATTTGTGGGTGTAGTGCTTTGGCTAATTTAGCAATACCTAAAGAGGTGCCGTTTAAGTAATACTTGATAATTATAGTCTTCCCCATTTACAAATATACTGAGGTCATCAAACAATGGTAGTAATGGCAAACAGATGACTCAAAACGCCCGATGTATGCATGTTTCAACAAAATACATAAATTATATAATTTGTGTTACATTTAAAGTAACACTTCACCCACAAAATGTCCATTTGTATATCAATTAGACATTCCATGTTAAAGTGACTTTCCTCCATGGAAAGTGGTGAACATATTGATTTTGGTTGACTGGGGACAACATCAGTGTACAAACTCTCACACAACTTCAGCAGTATAATTAAAGTCTCATTTATACAGTCATATGCTTGGTACTTCCAAAAAACATGCAATTTTGCCAAAACCTTAATATTTAAAAAATGAAATTGAAGGACACCTTATCTGTCTATCTTAAAAACCAGTCTCTGACACTTTTAGATATATTTTTAGCAGAAATGCATGTGCTTGGATAGTACTGACCATGTGATTGAATTACTGATACATAGATTATACTGCATGAGTTGTGTGAGAGTTTGTAAAAAGATGTTTTGATATAGCTTTGCTATGGTTTTTATGGTTTCATGCCTTTATTTCATAAGAAAGCTGTTAGCATGAAAGGAGGACAGAGAGGGGATGACATGCCACAAAGAGCCGTTAGTTGAAATTGAACCTGCAGTCGCTGCAGCAAGGACATAGTCTTTGTACATGGGGCACCTGCCCCATTCACCAGGTGAATCACCGGGTGCCCCAGTTCTGCTATTGTAAAAAGGTGGTCCCCAATCAGTCAATATGTTTGACATTTTCCATGGAGGCATGCAAGAAAATGTATTCCTCAGGAATTCAGTGTAACACGGCATGACTAACTGATATACAAATGTTCATTTTGCGGTTAAAAAACTTCTTTGAAGTCCAGTTTTAAAACTATTTCACAAAAGAGCCCCCTTGTGAACATCAAATGTCAGCCTAAACAGCATTATTATCAGCTCTTCCCCTTTAGCCCTTTTAATAAAGTGCATATCCGCTGATAGTGTTCAGTCTTAGACTACCAGTAATGGGCTACACTTTGGCTGCTAACATGAATAATGATGCTTGGTTCTTAAGTATTTCTTCCTACTCTGATCCAAGCTGCTGTATCTGCCATCTCGACAGGAACCGCTCCATTAAAACACTGCTGTAATGCCGCCCTGTTAACAGCCAGCTTTTGTTGTCAAGTGAAAAATGATTGATTCCCTCACCCTCCACCTCACTCAGAATGTGTGAAAATGGATCGGTGGACGATTAGGGCCCAGGGTTTTCCCACCATTGTTTGTGCCCTTTCTGACAGGAAGAGCAGTCTCGGTACTCACTTTGCGGCAAACTTGACCATCTGCTTGCTGGCACGATCTCCCACTGCGACTAGTGCCTGCACGTTGAACTGCTGTTGACGCAGGACCAAGAAGCATTGCTTCCCTGAAAACAAAACAACAACAGTGGATAGTGCCGGACTGTTAAGATCTCTTTTACGCAAGCTGAACAGGCTCATTACAATAAAAACTTGGATGCTCTCTCTGATGCAATGTGCTGTTTTCATTCAGTCAAAAGTCTATGTGTGACTCTAAAAGAAGAAAGTATCCCCCAGCTGTAAGGATGTGCCTTGTCGTCTACAGGTAAAGTGTCAAACATTTGTGAACAGAGTGTTTTCTTTGAAGAGCTCTCTGTGGAGAAAGGGAGATTGCTACCTTCCTAACAAACACACACACCTTGGAAGAGTGTAAACAAGTTAGCCAACAAAAACTCCGGGCAGTAGACACTCAGACCACCCAGGCACTTTGATGTTTGCTGTCTGTGAGGAGGGGGCCGGTGGTGGGGATAGCAGCAAAGCCAAAATCCCACCAACAGATGCACCTCATTCAAGACCATATCAGGATGTTATTCTGCTCACACGGACATCCTTACAGCGAGCAGAGAGAATGAAGACATGAGTGGAGGGGAAGTGACTCTTGACTCTGGAAGATATCTTGAAAGGAAATGGCCGAAAGATGATGATTGAGACTTTAGTTTATTTGTAATCACACGTTTAGCGAAGCAGCCAAAAGTCTCAGTGTTTCATACAGAGATTTAATAACCTGGCAAGGCTGAGTGGGTTCATTGTGTTCAAATAGAGCTACTGCATGACTGCCAGTAGCTGGAACCCGACAAATAGAGGTTATCTGAGCTTCCAGTTGGCAGTGACATGCTCGTCTGACAATGATATCAAAAACACCCTCAGTCTGTCAAACTCTGCTTAACATGGAAGGAATGAAAAAAAAAAAACTGCTCTGCAACTGTCTGCAGAATCCCACAGAGGAATTTATTGTAGAAAATGGGGAAAAGTCTGATCAAATAGTTAAACCCCTTTTTTCAACAAAATTAGTGCACGAGTGTGGGTTTTTTCAACAAGGGAAAACTCACCACAAATAGGCGATAGATTCCTTTCCCTTTTGCCAGTAGACCACTGCCATTTACATGGCTCTACAGCAGACAGTATGTATGTGAGGTTTTTTTTTCTGGTGTGTCACATTTGACATCACAGATTGGCCGAAAAACAGGCAAGTAAACACTAAAGCCGCATGGAAGCCAGTGAAAATGTGACACTGGTTACTTATTCATTCAGTCACTCTTTCACAATGTTTGAGTTGCTGTAGGGCAAATTGTGATTTGTGATAATGGGCTTTATAAATAAACTTGACTTGACCTATCTCACACTGTGCCATTGTTGGAGACAGTGCTGGCTGAACCAATCATAATTGTGCACTCAGGGAGAAAAGACTCTATAGATGTTTGTATTTCTTTAAAAGAATCACAAGGTGCTAAGCTCAGGATACAGCGCAGTGCTCTTGCAAAACGGTGTTGGAAGGTAACTTGTTTTGGTGGAATATTTGCATGAGGGGAGGTGAGCCTAGGCACTAAAAAGGATCAATTCCCACCAAAGAAAAATGCTTCAGCTCAGAGGTTGTTGTCGTTTCAGGCACAGCGCTAATATAAGGTGAGAAAAAGATCTGGTATGCAAGACTAGTTTCATGTAGGGACGGGGATTTTAAAAATGGTAACACATACCATCTGGAATAGGCAGGCAATAACAGGCTTATACCCACAGTCTACATTCTGTAGCCTGACTAATGCAGGGATACCATTTGGTATGTATTTTTGCCAAAAAAAAAAGCCATTTGTTTCTTTTGAAGTTTCTGTACTTCTGTGCTGATCAGCTTGAGGAGAGTGATATCAGTCATTTAGGTCATGGGAACTCTTACAAGAAAGTCAAAGGCAACAGGTATTGCTGTTTGGTCTTTAAGAGAAGGGAGTGACGTGGTGAGCTGGCCCAAGGGCAACATCTTCAACCATCTCACTATAGTACACCAGGGATTAGCACAGGGGTCATCTAATCTTGGCTGTTTGTGTCTTTTGCACAAAAGAATGTTGCTTTAAGCTGAAAAAAAGGTGAACAAAGATGTGGGGGTGATCTCACCTTTGGCTCGGCTGGTGTGGACTCTGGCACGCAGCCAGATCAGCTGGTCAGCTTTCTCAAGAGTAAGGTCTTGGACCCGCACCAACACCCTGTCTGGCTCACACACACACACACACACACACACACACACACACACACACACACACACACACACACACACACACACACACACACACACACACACACACACACAGACACACACACATAAAGAATTTATTACTTCAAAGGACATTTATGCCTCTCTCCCCCCTCTGTGTAAAGAATCTAACAACCCTCCTTCTCCCCCCTGCACTCTCCCAAAGGCAGAAAGAAATGTGAATACGCAAGCATGTGCGTGTGCAGACGTACACACAATAAATTGCTCAAATTACAGACGTGCCTAATAAATAAGACACACTAGGAGGGCTGCTGAAAAGCTGTCTAACTCACCCATTCTCTGTGGGCTATATGACAAATTGACTCTAGTTTCACCTGTGTCACTCAGAGGCAGGCTTTCTCCTTATTATCGGTACGCAGAAGAAGCAGACACCGAGGCTACAACAGAGAAAACAGAGCCGCCCTTTTGGCTGAGAACTCCACGTCAACCCACATGAAAGCCCTCACCCCCCACCTCCCCAGTCCCCATGGCTGGGCTTGGCATGCAGGTGAGGGAGGCCCTAGTTTGTTTGCTGCCACTGGAGCTGAAAGAGCATCCAGACAGATGGACGGCTGCGTCAGGTCCGCCTGCTGCCTCTTTCATCCAGGAGCTATCACACGTACTATTAGTTACAGCAATTATCGCTGCTGCAATCGTGTTGAGAGAAGGGACCAGAAGCATTTTTCATGATGTTTATCAGCTGTAATCGTGTTATCTGTAACTTCTGACAGCCAGACTAAGGTAATCTGAGAAGATGTGGATCAGGACGCCGTCTTGTATCCAAACATATAATTTGACAGTTGCTGCAAGTTCTCCATTTCAAGGTGCTGTATTTTTTTCATCACATTTATTTCCTCACCTCCAGAGCAGATGTGGTGAAATATGCTGTTTAACCTTTTGCAGCAAAGTATCCATGTCCAACATGAGTTTCTCCATAACGGGGATGACGCACGCATGACTTTTATATTGTCTGCTTGCAATGTCATCGTGTATTTAACACAAGAGGGAAGGAGTAATCTTGACTTAATCTCACTACCCTGGCCTATTTTACAATTGCACCAATAACTTTTTTTAGACATTAACCCAATTAAAAATATTTATACAGACATTGTCAAGTGAATCTATCCTGGGTAAAGCAAGGCCAAATACATAAAACAGCGGGAGTTTATTAAAGACTTCCACTGCTAGTAAGTGTTAGACGATTGACAGGAAATTGAGAATAATGCAGCACACAAATAAGAAAAAAACATGAACAAAAAAGCGCTCAACACTGGTACCTGTTAATAAAAGAACAACAGATGTCTGTTCAAACTAAAGGACGTCTGTGTTTACCTTATAATCGGATTCTGTGAATTTGTTCGTGACAATAGATGAATCCGTATTCCTGAAATGAATACTTTTCATTCACTATGTTGATACTGTGCAGACACATTTTTGGAAAAGAGAGTGGCAATAAGGACAGCTGGCACATAATGAACTATACTAAAAAATATCTAGAGAGGGTGATCAGTCGGGGGCAGGCCAAAATGTTAATGCTACCAAATTACACACTATTTAAGTACTTCTACAAAACCAAATATATCACCACATGTGACAGAGAAATGGGAATATATGGTCATTAACCTTGTAGTCACATCGAAGCTATTTAAGGCTTTATCCCTTTGTGATTTGTGCCACTGCAAATTTTCAAGAGCAGAAATATATTCAATTTATCTTCATTGTTTGTCTGTGTTTTCAGCAATGTGAGGGTGTTGCGTTGGCTGTTAAGTGAAGGAAGCAACTTTCATACTTACCCAGTTTCTGTTGGGACTGGACCATGGCTGACACACCATATCTGTCCTTGGCAAAGTCCTGAAAGAATAAAAGCATGACATCTTAGCAGCCAACATCAGCCATTTCATCAGCTAAATAAAACCTCACACCGCTTTTAGCGTACACACGTCAACTCTCTATTGTTTTCAAAGGCAACTTTGATTTCACAAGCGTCAGACTGTCTCCCAAATCTAAGATAACAGACTGACAGAACAGATAATGAGACATATCATGATCTTCCGAGAAAATTATCGAACAGGAAACAGAGACACAGAGTTCAGTGTGCAGGTTTTTGCATACCAACTGTTGCAAAGGTGTGAGAGCAGAGGTAGAATCACAGTCACAGAGAAAGGCAGACAACTGGTCTGTAAGGGATACTTACATCTTCCTCGGCACCGTGTTGTTCGGCAGCCTGAAATACAAAAGCGACAGGGATTTAAAGGGCATTGCAAATAGCCAGGGAATAACAACAAGAGAACTATCTATTAAATTCAAAACATTAAAAATGTTCAAAAACATTTGACTTCAAATGGAGCAACTTAAACCGTTTTGCTACAGCAGTCATGTAAATTGTGTTTTCATCTTGTGCTATCAGGGATTTGAATAAAATTAATAAATCATAGCTCCGTCCTGGAGCCAAGCCTCAGATCCCTGGAATGCACAGCTCTCCTACACATTGCTCGAACACATCATAGACAATGAGTAATGGCAGGCGGAGATATTGCTTTGTAATAGAAACAGCATAAGTGGACAGATTCTTTATCTCTGCACTGACTCCTAGGCAAATGACTCCCAGAGTACGATGAGATTGACTCTTGGCAAAGTTACAATTCCATTTCCTATGCAAATTGATATTGGTGTATGGAAATGGCTGGTAGCAGTGGAGTGAATTGGAATCGCCCATCCTTGATATGATAATCCACTCACATGATGGATGATATTGCAGCTTATGATCAACTGGATATAGAACCGCAATAGCCATGAAGCAAGCGACCCACACCAGAGCCACTAAAGTGACAAGTGTCAGCACAGAAAGTGCACGGCGGCAAATAACAAAGCTAACACTCACTCAATGAACATTCAACCCAGCCCTCAGGTCTTCCCCAGGGCCATGCTTACTATGATGCACTGATGTAGGCAGCAATAGCCAAGGTATTACACAGTGGCAACACCTGCTTCTTCCATGAAACATGCTGACTGGACAAATTAAGCTCAAAGACTTTGTTGCTTTCAACTATAAAAGCTCATTGAATCATGACACAGTGATGCACATAGTGTCTATTTAGTCTTGGATAAGTCAGTCTCAAGCTGATACATTTTTGAACATACAGACTTCGTCATTTATATCCTGCTGATTTTTCTTTGAGGGACTGCTTAACAAAAAATCTGGAAAAAAGCAGACATTAAAGAAATCAATATCACTCAGTGCACACTATAATTAAAATATTTTCACTGCTTTAACTTGCTCTCTCAACAGCCTTTTCCTACAGGGGACTGAAGCCGTTATCTATGCTCTCTGCAAAGCCCCCAGCCTTTTTTAACAAAACAGTAATTTTACCTCACAGAACATGGAAGTTGCTGCCTTGATGAGCTAATGTGTGATGATTATTTTAAGGGCTGCAAAGTCAAGTCAGATCAAGGCAGCAATAGATCACCAACCCCTGTGCACAGCAAGGTAAAATCACTGTTTTTGTCAAAAGAGTTTGGTGGCTTTGAGATCATAGATGGATATAACGGCCTCAGTTCACTGTCAGAAAGAGCTATCTAGCAGCAGTGAAAATATTGTAAATGCAGCTCATGCTTTTATAGATATTAATGTTTTTAAATGGGCCTGTTTATGTTTTGCTGCTGTAAAATCAGATTTGTGTGTTCCCAAAGGTTTTTAAAAAGCTTATAAATATCCCAAACCAGTGACATCTATGGCAATGAAATGCAGATATATGCTCTTTGTCACTTCAGGTAGTTTTGTGAGATATACAAAAAAATGTGGCACTGCAAGTACTTTGGCACTGGCAACTGATCCACACGCTTTGTTGGATATAAAGAAACACAGCTCTCAGTTTGCAAACGTGGTTGGTGATAACTCTGCTGACATGAGGGTCATGAGGGAATCTTTAAGAACTTTACTGTATAAAAAGATCCCAAAAAAATCCTGTTCAATCTTGATTCCTTTTTAATGGCATTTATAAATCAGTGTTTGGCAGTGTGTGGGAGTTTTCACAGTCAGAGATTATGATGTGACACACCTGTCCACAAGACTTTTTGGAGTTCAAAAGTGCTGTTGTAAATGTGACCCAGACTGTGTAAAATGTTTTATATCCATCTTCACATGCAGTTGCATGTCTGTTGTGCACTCAGTGCAGAAGAAAATAGCACTTTGTTTGGGTGGACATAAACAAAGCCAAATTGACAGGAATACTTAAACAATGGATACTCTTGCCCCCCTGCAGCTAACCGACCCTCCTGGACCCACAATGCCCTGCAGAGCTGCACGTCACAGCCTTAGCAGCTGGAAGAGTGGGGGGGGTGACGGATGTGAAACAACAAAACAGAAAAAACAAAACAAAAAAGCCAACACTGACCAGCTTGGCCTGTTTCTCAGCCTTCTTTGCAGCTTTCTCCGCTTCCTTCTGCTGTTTCTTCAGACCTTTCTTTGACTGAGCCTGCTGCTCCTCCTCCGTCGCCCTGAAACAGGAAATGGTACACAACATAAACATTTAAGTCAACTTCCACCTTCTATTCCTCCTGCATCCCAAAAGGAAGTTGTTGACCGCCTGGGAAAATTTATTCCGAGCCATCACCACCTCAAGCTTTTAAGTTTGTGCTACCTGCTTCCCCATTGTTATTTCAAACAAAACAGCCGTAGCCTGTGTGAATGGAGAGATGGGAGTTTGGAGGGTGGCTAAAAGCAGAGATGTCAGAAAGTAAGATTAGCCAGATAAACACACAACCTTTAAGAAGACAGTAGTCTCAGCAGCACTTTCTAATCTATTAAAGAATTTGTGAGGAATACAGATTATCCGATTATGATAACATTCAGTCTTATCTTAACGTGAAGGCGTCTTTATTTGCTAAACGCCAATGCCACACTACACAGCACAACACAACACAATGTCAGTGCTGATAAGCGTGTGACATCAGCCTAGAAAGTTTGTTTAGCAGCAGCAACAGAACAGTAGACTAAATAAACCAATATCTAGATATAACAGTTAGGCCAAAATGCAACATGGAAAGCTAGGGAAAATGTCTCGGGAAAAACTATATTTACAATGATCATAATCACATATTTAAAATAATGTTACAAAATATAATAAATACACATTTTTAAGCATGTTTTCTAGGTCATTTCCTTGGTTTTGTTTTTAGCTTTCTTTTTTTCTTTTTTTTTAACAATATGAGGTAATTCTCTTGTACTTTTTATTCATTTCTTGCCATTTTTTCAGTAATTTCTTCTTTCTTTGCTCATTGCCTTCTTCCCATTTTTCTGAAAGAAACCTATTTGCTCAGATTGCAAATGATTAATTAAAAATACCGCCTTTCAAACAAAAAAAAAAAAGGTGATTTTTACTGGTCTACATCGTTGCAACATTAGGGCAGCGTCTGTGGCCTGCTGAGGAAGTGATATGCCAATATTTTAAATCAAAGAACAAGAGGCTGTAAAAGGAAAAAATAGCTGCAATAAACCAGGTGTTCAGAGACTTAATATAATAAACGGTCTGGACTTTGCACTTCTCCAAATCAGACTTGCACAGTTATAAAAGTGTGCATAAATTGCGGGTGAATGTGTGAGTGCTGTTTGGTTTTCCCAGTGTCCAGGTGTCTGGACCTGAGGGAAGCCTGTGAGCAACATAGGAGCTGTTCCTGATAAGTCACAGGAAATAACAAGGACCAATGGCCAACTATACATAGCAATAAAGCCTAAACAAGGAACAAAAATCACAGCAGATGATGTCCTTGTCTCCCAAGCAGGGAATTCAGACCAGGTTTTACACTTCCCTTGCTGCCAAATGTTAATCTAACACTGTTACAACAATCTGCACACAAACTGTTTGTAACACCTGGCTGAAACAAAATGTGGTCATACGTTTCCTTTTGAGACAGCTCTGCTCCTTTATTGTTTTGAAATCTATTGCACAAACAATTAGACAAACAAATGGGTAGCCTGATGCAACCTTGTGTTATTGCAGTGTTATTTATCGACCTTGACTACAGGTAGATTAAGGCAGTAGATCGATAAAGATGCACTCCACCAACTGGTTGGATTTGTTGAACTGGATTAACAATCTTTTTAACCCTCAGGCAAGTGACAGGAGTCTGACTCTTTGGAGCAGCTGCACACAAATGACTACAATCTGCTGTTAAATCAGTACACAAACAAACTCTGTGGCTCTCCATTCTTTATACTGCACATTTAATGACTCGCAGATCAATGTATATATATGTTGTGGAGTTTAACAGCGAATCCCATTTGGCAACTGACAACAATCAGTAAACTGACTTTACTGAATAACAGGCATCATAATGACAGCAGCTGTATTCATAAAAGACAATAAATCGACAGGACAGTTACAAATAAAAATTAAACTGTTATCTGTCCTTGAATGAGGCTTAGTCATCCAAAGTCCACCAAGTTACAATTAAAAGTTCCTGACATTTAAATGCAGTCCAAGCAGCAGTCTTACAATCTTAAAGAAGTTTTCAGTGTTTTTGGGTTTTATTAAATTCACATGTAATTGCTGAACTATTTGTGATGTTTTTGTATTGGTTTGCATTATACTGTAGGGTGTTTCAAGTATCTATACTCCTTGCTATTAGTAAATGCAGTGAACAAAATATCGGGAACAACTTTTGTTATAATGCTGTTCTGTACCATTAAACTGATGTAATGCACAAATAACTAAAGTAACTATCATCTAAATCTGAATATTTTAAGTAGTGGAGTATTTAGTGGTGGTGGGTACCACCAGAGGCCCACTGAGACAATATTATCATGATACATAAGTCACTGTACAATATTATTGTGATATTAAACGTGCTGCAATATGCTGAGTATTGCGATCACATAAATTGAGAAACAATGCAATTTATTACCTTTTTTCAACTGCAAACACGGCTACCTTCCCTTAGGAAAACTTTGTCAACACCTGTTTTCTCTCACAAGTCAAAATTTTCAGTCTGTCCATCTCACGACAGGCATGCTTATGCACCAAATAGTATCTGGTGGACTGAAAAAGCGGTTGATGTTAATGTTATTGTAGACAACCAGAAGTTAATTTTGGCATGTGTAATATTAATAATTTCCATGATAAAAAAAAAACCTGACACTTAACACCTGTGTAAAAATACATTATAGCCATGCAGAAACATGCAAAACTATCTACTTTTTCCTGCACCCCTAGTACTAAGTGAAGGGCTGGTATATTGCAGCATACATGATTTGTTTTCTTGTCACACTGTGTATTTTTCTACAACTACTTAAAGTAATTTGGTAGACACCACAAATATTCCTTGCCTAACCTCAACTTTAAAGCTTAAAACGACCTGACTCATGACCTCCGGCAAAACTGACAGCAGTAACCTTACAGCACAGGAATGTGAGCTAACAAGACCTGACAGGTTGGGATCTGCAAATTCGTTTTAATAAAACTGAAGATTAAATATTGCGTTTTATGACGTTCAACGGTAATTATGTCGAGAAATATGACTCAAAACATAAGGAGTCAGAATTCAACTCTGCACCCAAGCAAAAAAAAAAAAAAAAAAGTTTGTAAGTGTTTTGCATTATTTCATTCACATTCCAGCCATTATGAGCTTCGTTTAAAAGCTGACACTTCTTTACAAAATAAACTCATGACGAACTCAGCTAAAACCTCGGAGACTTGAAACATACTGTCAGGTATATCTAGCAAAAGCATATTACGGTCATCACAAACTGAGCGATTATTTAATAAAATTCGGCGTTAAAGACCAACAAATCCCGACTGCACATACGTTATCTAATAGCCTAATCTTGTGTTCAGCTTTATAATGCTACTATTTAAACATTTTTGGTCGCATTGGTAGAACTTTATGTGTATTTACTGAGAATGTTAGATGATGCAATCTGCTGCATATGTAGGTAATGCTAGCTAGTTGCTAACGTCAGTGCTAGCATACCCCTGTTAAAGAAGCGCTGTGTGCTCGCGCTGCTCTGAGCCGTTAGTCATGACAAGCACAGCTTTCTCTCCATTCTTACCCCTGGACTTCCTCTTTAGTCATGGCGAGCTATAATCTTGGAGAATGAGCACAAAATGTTTCACGGCTGTCTGACAGAGAGGAGCTTCACGTCAGCTGTTCACAGCATGGACGTGCACAGGAAGGAAGGACTTGTTTTGACGGAGCACCAAATGTCGGATGCTTTGGGTTCCGGCTGGAAACGAAAATCTGACAGGTAGTTCCGACTGACTCATTTTGCCTGCCTGCAAGTGAGGTAGACAAAATAATAAAATCAGCTCATGGAAAATGGCTTAATTTAAGGGTCAACGTGATCACAGTTATTACAGTCATAAATACAGCAATCCAGCCAGTGCATCATCCCACCCAGGAGTCAAACTGAGCCCTTCAGGTGCTCCTTTGTGCCCACCGCCATTACAACAGCAGAGGCCACATGCTGTCACTGCACTGATATCCCCCAATCCACAATCCAAACACTGTCAATGCAGACTCTTGCACTTTAAAATTTATTTTGTAATCTACTTAATCTAATCTAGCTAAACTATAATAAATGAAAATGAATGGTGTAGATCATATGCGACCTGTGGCAGTATACTGAAAATCAAGCCACAACAATCTTTGGGTATTTCTCTTTCAGATATAAAGATAGGCCTATGTGCCAAAATAGGAAGGGCTATTAGTGGACTACGCAACCACATTGTGTAAACTATAGTCTGTGGTCAGAAGCAGGCTATTTAGATAAAGGGGAACTACATCCATTTTCAAAATTCACAGCCTACATGTTATCCCCATGGTCTATGATGGCCCAGAAATATTAGAAAACATGAATAACTCTCTCCCAAATGCAAAAAGTAGAATGCCAAAACTCAGATTTGTGATGTCATTTGGTAGCCTCTAATGTGGGCAGTTGCCCAGACAGTGAATTGGAAGTTAGAGGTGACACTTAGATCACACAGGGGAGTATTCTGAGTAAATGTGTGCATTTTCTGTTTCAGGACTAAGAACACTTCAGTAGAGTAATTTTGGAATGAAAAGAAAACCAACTGCCCTTCATCGTCTTTTAAGCAGTTCCAGACTTTATACTTGGCGAAATCAGAAATTTGAACCATACTTCTCTGGTTTCTGGCTTTGAGAGAGATTTGCTAATTTTTGCAAATATTGCTTGAACTTTCCCAGGCCATGGAAATAACATATTGGAATTCTGAATTTCCATGGTGTTCCACTTAAAGAAGTTTCCTTAATGCTGAAAACCCCTTTAATTACATGCTTTATGCACAATAATACTACAAGGTGTATACAGGATAAAGAAAAATTACATGTTTAAATATCTAAAGTAAGTAAACATTGCACAGCATGCACACCAACACTACCATGTGTGGTCATTTTGTAGTTTTTACATATCCACATGAACACTAAAAGTGACACCCTCCATGAAATTAGTTTCACGCCTTTGGTTGAATGCACTGAGTGCATCCAGGTATCCAGTGACCTTTGCAGGAATGGTCAGGCACAGCGAGTGATGGTGGGTTGAATACAGTGGGGGGTCATCAAAGCGTTTCTCAGGCTGCTGGTCACAGGAGCTCCCGACGCAGGAAACAGCCTTCCTGCTGCTCACTTTCCAACCAAAACAATGTAACCATTAGAGGAGCAGGTCACTGCCCAAAAGGAACCTGTGGTATTTGTGTTCCTTTCATCCTCACTTTGCAACAGCCCTTTAAAATAATCTCTGCACTTATTCTGTGACTCATACATTCAATACATCTCAACAGCAAAACCTGAATGACGAGCTGCAAATACTGGACAATGGTCTCGAGCTGCCGTTACAAACTAGATGCACACTGGTAATGAATCACCAGAGGAACACATTTCCTGTCCATTTCAACAGCTTTGCCCTTTAACCCATAAACCAAACATCTCTTCACTACCTCAACGTACACACATGAGTTTGTTTTAACTAATATATTAGATATCAGAAAGGTTGGATTTTTTCAGCATCACACAGGAAGATGATGTTTTTCAAGAGATGATGGCTACAGGGTCATGAGAATATTATCATGTTAGAAAAGACTAATCAATCTAAAATAAACATTTCTTTGAGCTGATACTGCAGAGGAGACAGTGTATGGATTTAGACTGTATGTTGTTTTTTCTCATCACACAGAGGGAGCAAAAGCTTTAATTATGGATGGAAGTAAACCTTATTGCACCCAAGGGTTTATTCCCAAATGGGCCCTGAGAACTGTTTCTGCACTTAAATGGACACTTTGGACAACTTTGGTAAAAGCATTATGTTTTGTTATGGTGAAAATGGCTTTGTTTTTAGAAAGTGGTATGCATTACATTAATGGGGGTCAAAAATCTGTACAATTCACGAAAAAAGTGAAAATGTGCTGAAAACTTGGGAACTTTACTGAAGATCCTTCCTATGGTCTTCAGCTTCTATATGGCCACTGCATTTGAGCAAACAACTAAACGGTGTTCAGATACTCTGCTTTTACCTTTGCACCTTTTTGTTGGATTGAAATTAGCAAGAGTTAAGATATCATGACTGTATTTAAAGATATGTTCAGTCTAACATTTTTCTTACACTGTATTCTGTACCCCTGAAGTGTGCACATCGAGTAATTGTGGTGGTTGATCCGATCCTAAAGCCTCTCACAACCTCTCCTGGTGACAGTGAAAGAGATGAAGAGGATTCATTTGAACACTTGAAGTGTTAATCTCAGCTCTGTCCCTGCACAGACTGAGGCAGCGCAGCTCTTATGCTAATTCTGAATCATCTGGGAACATTTCCAACTGAAAAAAAAGCACCTTTTGTTTCATCCTGTTTCACTGTGAGAGACCGGTGCCACAAAATATCCATTAACCTAGTGGCCTGATGGGGACACTTCACACCTTTTCTTACATGTAAAGAAATGGAAATGTTGCTCCATTGGAGTCTTGAATGAATGCCAGCACTGCATTGCACGGGGGCCATTCGATGACTTCATTCTCCTTGACATCTATTGTTGCCGGCTTCCTTTGGTCTCCAACTAGAACATCACCCTGTCACTAGTCAACGCAGATTAAATCTTTAGTGTGTTCTGAGGATAGAAGAGCCCTCAGAGAGATTGATGTCAGAGTGAAATGTGTCATTTTTATGTTTCATCTTGTCACTATGTGATTTCTGCAGATTTATTGCCAATGATATATAGCATGCACAAAGGCTATGGCTGTCTATTTGCATCGTCACAATATATAACCTGTGTTCTGAATACAATTATTTTTTTTTGTTTTGAGAGCTGGGAGTTGACCCGCTGACCCACTCTGCGCGGTGAATGAAGATAACACTTGTTTACAAGCCAAACATAATGGAGGCAGTATATCTTGCGAACTGCAAAGAAAGAAAATGAGTCAAAGGAGAACTTAACATGCTATTTTCTTTGTTAAGGGGCCATATGGGTGCTAATTATGACCAAAGATTTGAGCTTTTGTGGCATAGCTGCTTAAGATGTAAAAGTGCACAGATGTTCTTGCAATTACAGGGCCTGCCTGCTCAGTCCTCCTTCTGCTTTTTAGCCAGATCAGGTGGAGACATTTGTGCTCAGAGACCCCCCTCCCTCCCTCCCAACACACCTCATCCCCCACCCCCTGAAGGAAAGAAGAGGTGAAAATGCACACCACAAAGTCATTATTAGAAGCATTGGATTTTTTTATTTTTTCATAAAAAAACTAACTCAAAATGGTAAAAAAACAAGCAGCATGCAGTTTCTCTCTCACAAAACTTCCAGTGTGAACTACAGCAATAAATAACAGCTTTCAGATAATTACACAACTTAAGTGCGAACACACATATGCTACAAACTATGTACAGGTTTCCGAGAGCAGCTACTATCCCTGAAAACAGAATAGGGCATTGTATGACTGAGCTTTGATACAGCAGCACAGATTTTAAAGATGAAAACAGGGGAAATGGATCTTGATTGTAAAGCTGAGTGAGTGGAAATGAGGCACTGCCTGAGGACACAATCTGCTTTGAGGAACATAAAACTTGCACAAATTGCGATAAAAACACAAGACACACAATTGCAGTAAAAAAGGCAAACAAATCAAAAAGTATAAAAACTCTTTCTTTCTTTTTTTTTTTACATCTGTACAAAATGTAGTAAGTTCTTTGAAATTGGAGCTTAGTTTTCTTTCTCTCCTGAGAGTATCAAGTCACAGACTCTAAGTTCGAATGTTTGTTAGCTTGACAAAACACTTGAGGACTCGGACTCAGTTGACACAGATGAAATTGGCCCTCGCTTTTTTGTCATGAGAGTCACTTTCTGACTTGATCTGCTGCCAGATGTCAGCGCACTCCGGGCTGATTTCTTGAACTTAACTCCCAGGAAAGCATAGAGGATGGGGTTCAGGCAGCAGTGAAAATAGGCCAGCGCCTCTGTGATGGAAATCCACTTCACCAGCGCCTGATCCATTTCACAAGAGGGAGAGACTACGTTGAGCATTATCAAGGTGTTCAAAAAGATGCCAACACAGTAGGGCAGCCAGCAGGAGAAAAAACAAACGATGAGGATGACTGTTGTCTTCAGGGCTTTCTTCTTCAGAGTTTGGCCCCTGGAGCCTTGCGACAGCTTGGTGATGATGATGCAGTAGCAGATGAGGATGACCAGACCAGGCAGGATGAAGCCCACCAGGATGTGCTGGAAGTGAAAAACGACTGTCCACGTGAGACTGGATTCCTCCGGGTAGATGCGCTGGCAGATGATCCTGGAGTCTGCAGTCTCCATGCTTTCGTCAAAAAAGAGATATTTTGAAGAACCCGTGTCTTGTGTCCTGGCAAACACCAGATCAGGTACAGTCAGCACAGCTGCAGGCAGCCACACACCCAAGTAGATCACTCTAGTCGCAAGCAGCTTCCTTTTGGCTTGGCTGTTGGTGGCGTGCACAACTGCCAAATATCGGTCTAGACTGATGAAGGCCAGGATCAGCACACTGCTGTACAGGTTCAATGTGTAGATCATGTGCACAGTCACACAGAGGAAACCTCCAAAGTTCCAGCTGCTGGCTGCATCCACGGCCCAGAAGGGCAATGTGATGACAAACAGGAGGTCAGCCACGGAGAGATGAAGCCGGTACTTGTCAGTCATCGTTTTCACCTTTTTCTGAAAGCCCATGACAAAAACAACTAATCCGTTGCCAATGACTCCCAGAAAACATATAATTCCGTAGACTGTTGGGAGGAAAATCTTGTTGAAGTTGCTGTTGGGAGTTGTGCCACATGGCTCCTGGAAGTCCATGTCAAAGTCTCCAGACTCATCTGACATGTTGTCAGTGCTATTGTCCAAGAAGTCAAATGACAAGTTGAACTAAAAGGAAAAAAAAAAAGAATTGAAAAGTTAGAAAACAGTTGAGATCCAAGTAAGTTGTTCACATTACATAACAGATTTTCTCTTGTTAAAAAAAATTCTGCAAACTTGTTTCTGAAGTTGGAGTTGTCTAAAAATTTGAATTGTTCTTTCCTCCATGCCATTTTAACTTTGAACACATTCATTGAAGATTAGAAAATAAAACAAGAATAGTGAATTATATCACACTGAATAAAAATAAAACAGATCAAATATTAGTTACTATTAAACAGCCTCAATGAAAAACAGACCTAGCTGCTACATAAATTAAGAAATGCACCATAAAGACACTCACCATCATGTTTACCACTCGCTGGTATCACGTTGGGCCCGGTGTGAGTACGTACTGCGTGTGCAGCAGAGTGATTAGATGCTTCTGTGTAAGCAAACAACTGAATATATACCGCTCCCGACCCCTCCCCCTCAAGAGGAGGAGCCGCACGCGCTCGTCTCCAAAAACGGGTTGACTATAAAGCCAAGCACTCTGCCTGTGGTGAGGGCGTCAGTTAGTGAAACTTTTTTCTGTTATTACATCAACTTAAAAAAAACCTCAGACTCTGGAGGACATGGTAAAAAAAGAAAGTTGTTTTAGAGTGAGCAATAAAATTAGGCATAATTGACCACTGCAACAATTATTTAATGACACAAAGATTAAATTATTCCGATTTATTCTTGATTTCTGTTGATTTTTTTTTTTTTTTGATTTTTTCTGTATCAACTTTTTTTCATGCAAGACTCTTTGCAAAAAAGAACTGGGGGGGGGCTCAAATATTTTTTGCATAATGAAGGGACATTTAACTTCAAATGGTTATATTTTGTTTTTATTTTAAATACCCTCAGAAGCCCAAAACCTGCAAGTGGGTTTTAAAATCATGTTTTCTTCAAAGAGGGTCATGCATTTTCCCCAGTCACTAATGGAGGCTTAAGGTAACACTATTTGTAGCACCAAGGAGTTGTTGTTTAAAAACAAAAAACAACCAAAAACACGTCTGAGTCACCCTCCTAGTCTGTTAAATAAGGTGCAGTCCCTAACTAGAGTATTATAATCAGCATAGGAGTCAAACACATCATATCAAGATCAGTGATACACTGTCACATCCTACAGGCCTGAGTGTGATAATATGATTATTCATGTATTATGAAGTGCATTGAAGACCCTCAATAATATAGAAATGTTGCCACAGCAGATAAACACAGGCCTAATGTAAAGTTCAATAGGGTCACCAGTAATTTATACTATATTACAGTTGTTGGTACGGGAGAGTTGTTGGAAAATTAGAGCAATTTTAGGATTACACCTGTCTGTCAGGTGACAACATCATTTGAGCAGCCTCACATTTTGTACCTCCCTCCTCATTCTGCATGAAGCAAGGTCTGACATTTAGATTGGTCGTTTAGGGACTTGTCCCGGCCTCATACTTCTCCCAACAAATCACTTTATAACCGTGTCTGATGACAGTTTTCATCAGCGAAGGTCTGAATCCATCCTCACCTTTATACACACCCTGTCTCTTTTCAAGTGCTGTTATGTCTGCGCTGGCAAGTGCTAAATGACCCCCAGTGGATCTGAAAAGAAACCGCACACCCTATAATGTGGGATTTCTATCAAACAGGTATAGAGCCTCCGTGTGTAGGACATTCATTTTCTCACAGCTTTACCAGCCCTCTCTGATTTCAGTTGAGCTAGTGATGACAAGGCCGGGCCACACGAAACTCCACGCCTCTCCTCTCAGGCAGAGCCAACAGTTGTCTGAAACTGAATCCCCTGCATGTGGCGTGCAAATGCTATTTCATGTCTATGATATATGAGAGCAGTGATAGAGTCAATGAGTCAATCTGCACCATTGATTTCACTGATGCCTCCTGCTTGTGATAAAGAGCTGCATGACTTAGGAACATTTGGAAAACATCAGCACTTAGGCACATTTCATAGAACAAAACAGCCTTTTTATTTCCTCTCTCAATAGCATATTTATGCATCTATGTTGCATTATCAGATAATGCTTTTTTTTTTATTTATCAGACAGATACCAATTTTGTCCATATCAGCACTGAGAACATTTCTCCATTGGATTTTCCTACTGTTTTTTTTTTATGTAGAGCTTAGTTCAAGGAACAGTTCACCCCAGAATCAAAAATACATATTTTCCTCTTCCTGTAATGCTATTTATTCGTCTAGATTGTTTTGGTGTGAGTTGGTGAGTGTTGGCAATATTAGCCATAGGGAAGTCTGCCTTTTCTGGAATAGGCTACAATTAAACTAGACAGCGCTTGGTTTTTCGTACTCAAAGTGCCCAAAAAATACATTTGAAAGACTCAACATTGATGGCGTCCTCATTGGCTGAGTTGTAACATTAGCTAGCTCGGCAGTGATAAGTAAGCTTTCGGGAGATGATAGGTCATGATTATTGGAAAGAGATGTTGCAGTTGAGCCTCTCATCAAGAATGATGAATAGCACTTCAGGTAAGAGGAAAAATATGTATTTCTGATTCTAGGTTGAACTTTACCCTTGAAGGTATGCTTTAGCTTTAGTAACTTGAAACTACTTTGCTAAAGTTAGGCTACAGTACATTACAAAACTTCATAACCTGAAAGCTCTCAAAACTGACCACAGTTTACAGTTGAGTTCAAAACGTCAGCAGTGAGCCATGATAACACTAAATATAATAGGGTACTCATAAATTGAGGAAGTTAAGTAAACGATTGCCGTCATTGCTGAATCATAAAAAAAAAACCCTTCACGTTATTAAAATGTGGAAAACCACTGCTGTTTGTGTTGTGGTTGTACTGAGTGGCACCGAAAACGACTGACTAACATGATGTTTGCCCCTTATAATCGACAATGCAGAATAGTTTCAAATGATCATAATATCTTTGAAACTAAGCTGAACAAAGCTAACATACCTGCTGGAAACCAAGGAAACACTAATGCAGTCTGTTGAAACTCCACAGCAATGTCAATGCTGAGTAAAACAAACAAAAAAAAACAAAACAAAAAAGGAGCTCAGTGATTATTATTTTAATACAATAACAAACATTAATGAATTCATAATCTACTAATCTGTCATAATGCAGCATTCACAGACAGATGGCTGTAAACTATAATTCTGTGTGTGTGTGTGTGTGTGTGTGTGTGTGTGTGTATGTGTGTGTGTGTGTGTCTTCAGATCCTCCTGCAGTTGGACTCCTGAGGAGAGGAACAGGGGGAATCTGCAGCTCAGAGAAAGGCCACTGTATTGGTATGATACTCTTATCAACATCATTCAGACACACAGACAGTTTCTCTGTTATCTGTCTGGAAGCAGAACTCCTGGTTTTCATCTGTGTGCTGAATTACATACAGTATTTCTTTTTTTTTTTTTACATTCCCCAAATCCCCTTTGCTACAGGGGAATTCCAATGACTCACTTTCTGAAGTTGATTTTTTTCTTTGGGTTTTTTATATTTTCAGAAGTATTTCTTCAAAAGCATTGACATGTTTTTAAAAACTACACGTTTGCTTAAAATCCCCAAGGCTGTTTGAAATTTATCGTTTTGTGTTTGGATTAGTACAGTCTTTGAAATGGTGCAGTTGCATGGTGTTGGATCATTTTAACATTCTTACACGAAGCATACATTTGTTAGTGAGATGTCTTACATGTTAAGAACTTCACAAATAACACAATCACTACCAAGAATGCAGCATTGGATTAAAAAAAAAGAATATACAGTCAAGTCAAGAGGGTCAGAAGACTGCATGAATTAAAGTTCTGTGACTGTTAAGAGACTTTGAGAAAATGCTGAAATTTGACATGTAATTTCAAAATAGAGCCAATATGTGTCAAAATATTGTATTGTGACGTGTTCATAGGTAATTCAAGACGCATGAATGTTTAGAGATTGTAGGAAAACGCTGAAATGTAAAGAGGAATTTCAAATAAAGCCAAAATTCATCAAAAAGTGTGCCTTTAACATCTTGATGGGTTACATAAAACTCTCACATATTTAGAGATTTTACAAAAATGGAAATGGAATTTCAAAATAAAGCCCAGATTCATACAAAAAATGAACTTTGAGATGTTGATGAGTGACACAAAACTCATGAATGTTATGAGATTTTAGGAAACTACTGAAATATGAAGTGAAATTTCAAAATACAGCCAAGATTCATCAAAACACTGTAGGTGTGGCGGATTGATGGGTGACACAAAACAACAAAAAACAAGTTTTCTCTTTTTCTTGGCAATGAATTTGGTGATTCTGATGATTTATTTAATATTAATTTTGTACATTTGAGCAAAGGTCAAAAAGAAAATCATTTGCAGTGCAACACTAGTGCCCTGCCTTGTAGCTTTTTAGGTGCAATCAGTGCACTGCAATCAATCTGCTTATGCAATTTACCTTTCATCATCTGTGGAGTCCGCATGTACATAGGGCTTATCGTTTTGCAGGATTTCAACAAAGGAGATTTCACTCCTCATAATAAATAAGACCTTTTTTTTCCCCTGGCTTCAGCAGGATATCTGCAGCCTCCACTGTCAGCGTGAGGATTCAGATTGCTATCGGCCCGGAATACAAAAGATCTGTGAGCTACTTAGAATACAAATCACAAAAAGTGTGAACGGCAGTGAAGGGGGCTCTTCGCTGAAGAATGGCTATTGAAATGAGGCAGAAGAATGCCAGAGAGATAAAGAGAAGAATGAGCAGCGCTGTTCAGTCAACACCAAGCCCTCCAGTTCCAACTCATCCTGGCCCCCTCAGCAAGTCAGCACGGGATAATTTTTCATAATGATACGTCTGTTCAAATATCACCTTCACTTTTTTTTTTTCAGTCATCACATACAAAATACATCCAGCCCTTTGTTGTTGAAGCTGACTTTGGGTGTTGGCCCATAAATGCACAAAATGTTTTTGGGTAACTCAAATACCTTTAATCTCTTGTCTGAGCACTGAAAAGTGGTGTGTGTATTTCAGCTCAATACATGCACAGAAGAAGTGTTTACTTGCCAATGCATTGTAGACAGACATATTTATGGCAGTGCAATAAGTTTTTTTTTGTTGCTGCGATATTTGTAGTGCTCCTTTTCACCAGCTGTTTGATTTACTGCACCAAAAACATCCTCTACTTATTAAAGTAGTGTTCGTTTCATCTCATATTGCAAGCTGCACACTAGTATCCACACCGAATTTATGGTACACTCTTTGGCGTGTATTGTATTTATTTATTTTTTTGCATCTTAATAGAAAGCTATGACCTTTGTAAAGTCAACAGGGGGGCTGAAGTGTGGAATTTGCTGTTATTAAATGATTTAACATGATATGAATGTCCCTGCATTTTTGTGCATAGACTCATGTGCATTATTCTCACTGGAATGCACAGCTTCTTTATCTATCAGTCGAGGCTCTATCGAGGTGTTTTTGTTTTCCCATCTCTCCATGGTTGGTTTGTGAAGTCTGTTCGGGGAAGAAGGGTGGTGGGGAGGGGGAGCCAAGGTGAGAGATTCATCCTTCATTCTCTCCGATCCTTTGTTTGGGTTTTGTCTTCTGTCAAGACGAGATGCATCAAGCCTCAGCGAGTAAAAACATGACACCAGAAATATGAGGCCCTAATACACAACTTATCACGGGACTTTAATTGTGAATGCAAATATTGTGAAGAATTCTCCATAGTCTGAGTGTTTTTTGTCTGAGTGGTTTTTGTGACGTGTAGAGGCTGTCAGTGCCATATTTTTTTTCCAAACAAAGTTGGCACAGACAAATATTAATGATTATATTTCCCCACAGAAAGAAATGTTTATAAAAGCATCCGGTTCGGTTGCTTAGTTTAAATGTTTGTGTTTGAAGAAAGAGCTCAAATTTGAACAATAGACCCACTTTAAAGACAAAGCTTGCAGCTTATCTTTGGAAGGCACCCAGTTAAACTTCCTACTTTGCTGTGTTACTGCCCTTTTAAAAACTCTTTCCTCGACCTCGATCGAGGTCACAATGCCCTAGTGGTTTCAATATGACATGCAAAGTGGTGTGCAGAAATGGCCCGTGACATAGTCTGAAGCAATAATCACTGAGCCTTTTAGTGATTTTTTTCAATGACAGACTTTACAGAAAGTTGGATGGATACATGACTTACTTTCTAGGAGAGAATTTTTACTTTAAATTTGTTGGTAAAGGGTCATAACCTGCCACAGTACACCAAACAAAGTCTATACAGTCATTTTGATTAAACCGAAGCCCCTCTTACACTACTTGTTCAAGGTGGTATTAATGCAACGTATGCCGTCTTGCAGCACGATATGGTATAATATGGTATGATTACCGAATGGGAGGATAGAGTTGTTTCTTCTTTAAGCTGCTACAAGAGGGAGTAACAGTGCTGAAACAGTGTCTTTATAAAAATAATAGCCAGCAGGGTGGGACTATGAGCAGGACAGGTGTGACGTTTTGACAGTGTGTTATGTGTGCGACCTATTGTGGGAGATTTAAAAAGCAGCTTGTGATAGAGGTTAGCAGCTAACTCAAAGAACCGCATCTGTAAATTTCCACACATTGTGAAAACAATTGCGTTTAGGAGCTCCTTACTCTTCAAGCAGGGGATGAGTTCATCCGTCATATAACGGAAAAAGTAAATGATTGTAGCTGCCATGTTATACCATTGTTTATAAAGTGTTGCCGACACGTATGTTTAATGTCAAACTTAATGCCGACACTGTTGTGTTAAACATCATGTCCATCACATCTGTTTTGGTTCTCAGATGCCGGCATGCTGTCTGAAATCACACACTGGAGCGACATAATGCCGCCGTTGTTCTTTCTGCTTAAAAATGCAAATGCCCCATAAAAAAGGGACTTCATTGCGACCCTATTGTGTGATCTCTGTGTAAAGAGGTTTTCTTTTGAGTGAAAACTTTTTTGAGTCTTCACTTAGAAAAAGAATTCGGAATATCTAACCTCAGTGGATATTAATATTTCTAAGGGTCCATAGTCAGTCGAAAATAGATACATTTTTCTGACATACTGTCAATTTATTTTGGGGTTAAAGTAGCAATACACAAGTGATATGTTTTCATTTTCCCAACTGGAATACATCTAGCCACTAGTCTGACAACCTTGGTGGGCACCAACTGGAAAGAAATTTTTTTTACACCAGAACATTTCCACGCTGATTACCCTGAATCCTGCTGCTGCCTGTCCTGACAAGGAGTCCCTGCAGAATTAGACAACGGGGCATGAACCAATAAAAACTGAAATGGGTGACACTGCCCTCGAGCAGAAATATATCTCCACATGTGGCACAGATCCAAAGCAAGCCACAAGGCCGATTGAGAAATGCAGCTTGTTGCATAGGAAGGGTGTTTTCTATGAGTCCATGATAAATGCAACCGGGGTTCCCTTTCCTTTCTACTAACGTCTCCATTGTGGTTTTGCCTTGCAACTGTATTAACAAACTGGCAAATGGTCTCCAGTGTCCCATGGAGGTTTATCTTTCATGGGTATACATGATACACAATACAAACTGCCTGGCTTAGATGCTTTGAATATATTAATTTGCATGACAGTTTGGATGTTAAATTAAGAACCTGCTCTTTTAAGTTTTTTATACCCAAATAAACAAAGTTATAAAACTGTCAACACCTCAGCAGATCAGAGACCTGCTGTAGTAAGAATTTCAATCACGTTCTAAATGAGTGCCGCAAGTTACTTTTTCCTCCAGACACCAAGAGATCCCTCTGTTGTATTTGTGTACAACAGAAGATCACAGCGAGTGTTCTTTCAGGGCTCTCCGCAGGTGGAGGTCCTCCATCTGGCCTGTATGGAAGGTGGAGGAGACTGAAAACGCGAACAGAGGCTCAGCTCAGCCCTGATCACCTCAGATAATGGGACAATGGGCCAGATGACAGCAGATAAGCTTTCCAGAGTCGAGTGACCAGAAGAGGGAGAGGGGGAATAAACCTGCTGCCAAGCCAGACGGACTCATTACTGCTACCATCAAGAGTCTTGATTGAAAACCTTTTGAAATAACACATTAACAGCAGTTTGTCTCACAAATGATGATCACTTTGTTTTTCAGCTTCTAACACTTTAATTAATCATCATAAATTCGATTGGAAATCATGCGTGATTGGTTGTATTTCAGAAAGTATCTATTTAAAAATGTGTATAATGCACTTAAGTTTAATCCTGGATATTATGATTTTAAAGGGACAGTTCATGCCAAAAATAAAGATGACATATTTTTCCTCTTACCTGTAGCGCTATTTATCAATCTAGATTATTTTGGTGTGAGTTGCTGAGTGAGCGATATCAGCTGTAGAAATGTCTGCCTTTCTTTAAATATAATGGCACTAAATGGCACTCGGCTTGTGGTGTTCAAAGTGGCGAAAAATCAACAGCAAAATCTCTTTCCATAAATTGTGACCCGGTTTTTCAAGATAATTCAGAGCCCTTGTTGTGAACACTCTCATATAGGAGCTATTTTCTTCCTATAGAACTACACCTGCCAACCGTATCACTGAGCTTACTAATGCTGGAGATCAGCCGAGGAGGAAATAATATGCAAACATGAGCGCAAGCCTTTCTCTTTAACAAGAAGATGGCCGCTTCCTTTGGCTCTGTGATATGGTGGCGGGTTTATTTGGTACAGAGAAAATAGTTTCTCTGTGAAACTGCTTAGTACAAAATCTGCAGATTATCTTGAGTAATCGGTTCATGATTTCTGGAGAGAGACATTGCTGCTGAGTTTTTCAAAAGTATTTTTTAGGTGCTTTGAGCACCACAAACTGAGTGCCATTTGGCTCCATTATGTTGTTCATTGTCTTTGTTCAATATCTTCAACTCTCGGCAACTGACACCAAAACATTCCTACTATTTTTTAGAGACTGTATTATAAGGTAAAGGGTATAAAGGGTAAAGCAGCTCTTATTATTCTCTTACTCAGCATCTTGCTCTGAGAGGTACTAGTGTAAACACTGGGACACTTTTACGTCTTGGTGTCAGATTATTCAAGTAAACCTAAACATTTTAGTCTTTCCAGGGAGGCTCTGTGCGTAAAAACCCTCTCCCCTTTGGCACTTTGCTTTTAGTGCTGATTTATAGCCCCACTCAACACAAGAAGACGGGCTTCATTCATTATTTAAACGCTGTGATGGAAAACCAACAAGCTGGATTTGTTGCACGTGAGCATCCTCACCGATGGACAGGGATTCCTGTGACGAGTGACATAAGGCTCTGGTCTAGAGCGAGGCAGGCGAGTGTCCAGCACTGTGCCAGAACAAAGCACCGGTGGAGGGACATCTATCAGCGCCGGCCAGAGAGACACTTTACCGCCCCTGTGGTGCCTCCTTGTCTGAAAGATGACACTGTCTACTGACTGCCTGAAGCTAACAGAAAACAAATAGTTGTTTTATTTCCTTAGGTTGTCAGGAAAGGGCAGCAGGTAGTAATAACATTCACTCAAGAAATTTTGTTTTTCTGCGCTCATTCTCAGTTGGTGAGTCACAGAAGTTAATCATAGTCTACTCATCAGACTGGAGCCGATCATGGAGCAATTCAGCTGATGTGCCAACTTTCTGTAAACGCAGATACACTCACTGTTTTGCTGAGTATCTTTTCTTTTGCCGGTGAGCTCTTCAGTTGATACTGAGAATGTGGAGTGAGGATTCTCTCTGTAAATTAAAAAAATACAAGGATTTATAGCTAAAAAAACTCAATCCTCTGTGCTCCCTCAGCCCAATGATAGTTTCCTCCTCGAGCCAAGTCTTCAGTCGGATCCTAAAGGCGCTCGCTTGGGACCCCCGGGCCCTTTGTACTCGGCTGCCTTTGGGTTTATTTTCTCTGCACAATTGAATTCTTTTCTTCTCTAAAGACTGCAGATCCCTCCGCTGATACAGAGTGTTGCCTTTCCCACCCCCCGCTGCCCCAAATCTGTGAGGATTATTGTGTTTTTGTGTAAACAAAGATGTGGGGTAAATAATACATCTGGATTTGCAGTGCTTACACCAGATTCAGTTCTCTGACTTTTTGATTATTTAGCAGGCCCATGCTTTCCACTTGTTTATGACAGGAAATAGGATGGGTCCTGGTCACTCTGTCAGCATGCCACTGTATTCCCACAGGAAGTCTATTGATCAGGATATGACAGGTGCTGTTTGTTTCACTGTTTGTTTGGAGTCTCATTTCTGCTGTGCTGTTTGTTCTCATTATGCCTCTAGAAATTACAATGGCCTCCCTTCAGCTTCAGCAGGCCGAATGGGTCAAAACACACTTTTTCTGACAAACAATCAGGCAGGAAACATCCATTAATGAATTATAAGCAGCAAACTCACATGACTTATCAACACTGTGAGCTTGAAGAGCAGGATGTGATAGAGTGTTGCCTTTCTGGGAAGCAAACAGAGGTTTTTCAGGCCTCAGGTGGGAGCGAGCTTCTATGAACTCATATCGTTTAGACTGATTATTATCTGTCAAGCAGCGAGACACTTGGATATTTGCTTTGAGCTGTGGTGGCCAGAGAGGACGGCCCTGAGGCAGCTGGCAGAATGTGTCATTATCAGGAGTGTCAACAAAGCTTCTGGGTTATCATCAATAACATCTGTATGACAGCGAGAGCGCTGTTTGTGTTTCTGTTAGCTCTGTGCTCTGCTGTGACTCTCTGTTTGCTTTTCTCTTGTACTGAGATAAACCTTGTGTATTTTGAAGTGTTTATTGCACACTAACTAGTAACCTCCATGCCTGACTTCCTCCACATGCTTGCCCTTGAAATCTTTACCTTATTTTGTCTCCATCTCTGTTGCGAAGTCAACGCTTCTGCATTTCCGCTCTGCCCCTTAGATCACCTGTCAGTCAAATGTTTGCGGACAGTACCGGAATGTTTCTCATGGTGAATTTTCTCCTCATATAATATTTAGTTTTTGTTTCTGTTCTTCTCTGTTTATTTCAGATGAATTTCAGGTGCAGAGCATATCATTTCCTGTGTATAACAGGGGGTTTCCTAAGGTAATCCAAATAGTACATGTAAAAGCTTTTGTGAACTGCAGTTGCACAATAAATCATTGTTGTGGCAACTGGGATTTACAATAAACTGATTCATTTATGGAGGAAAAATGCAAAGTAGGATGCCTCACTCTGAAACTGGACTCATGAGAAAGTCAAGTCAAATTAGAAGCAGTCAGTAAATGTCTATTTTGGTCTAGTTACATGACGTCAGGAAACTCAGGCAGTGGTTGAATGCAAGTAATTACTTTACCCAATGGTTGTTGTTTGGTAGCATTTTGAGAAACCAGAGTATTTTCATTATACTACTACTTAGTGATTTACTTAGTATTTACTGTATACTTCTACTTCATGCCATTGCACTGGTTACTCCACTACATTTATCTGACAGCTTAAAACACCAGTTTTCAGATTCAGACTTCAGACGTGACCATCACTCTGGTGAAAACTTATCACCACTGTGACAGAAGTGAGAAATTTCAGCTGGTTACAACCTGCAACCTCACCACTAGATGCCTCTAAATCAGGGATACAGGAAAATGACAGGATGACAGGAGGCCAGTTAATAAACAAACAAGAATTATTAATTTATAAATTATTATTCCAGACTTCTGTCCGGGAGTACCCATGGTACTTTCTTATAACAAACTATCTCTATTTTTCTGCTTTTTTAAATGTACCCTATTAACCAATTTACATTCAAAATACTAAATAAATATATAAAGTGTGAATATATTTTTTTGAATTGTTAATTAGTAAATGGTTGGCAGGCCACCTGGCACTGTATCAGGGATTAGTAAGTTGAGTATCATTGCCATAAATCAAGAAAAATAGGGTTAGGGTGGGTTATTTTATTAAGTATTTTATATTGTGATATTGGTACTTTTATTAGATCTGAATACTTCATTCATTACTGCACACAGGATGCTACCAGCTCAATTTATTCTGTGAGGCTTTATGTGAGAGGGTCAAGAGAAGCAACAGCTACAACTGTGGCAAGTACAGTTTTGTTTATAACAGCTCAGTGCTGTTTATCAGATACTTTGTATTTTACTCCAAAGTTGTGATTCATCACTTTGTGTAGGTGGAGGAGATTTCAGATGAGTAACCCAGCTGACACAAGGACTTTGTTATGAGTAAACAGTAGAATCACAGGTAAGTGGAGGAGCTCTTCTCTCATGAAAAAGACTCTTGCTTAATACAGCTATAATGACTGCCATGCTAAAATAGCAAAACCATATTCCACATGTATATAGCCGTGTGTCTATTTATGTGTCCAAGAAGCAACAGCTCAGAGAGGGAAGAGGTGGAATAGCTGGCAGCTGGGGTTGGTTTTTTGTCTCCACTCTGTGAATCAACAATTCATTTCCAGACGATTCGTACAAAAGGTGATTGTTAGCAGCAGGTCCAGCCTGTCCACTTACAGTTTCCTGAGTGAACCCTCCAGACAGCCATTGCTCAATCATGGTTCACCTCTCTGGCAGAGGGCACGGACGGCGGCTTTCACACTCACTTCAAATCAAATCAATGTCTGATCCATCATGGGCCTCTTGCCTTCGGGGCAGCTTTGGATCTGTAAGAACTACTCTCTGCGGTATCCACTAGCTGCTTATGTCTTGGACTGATGTGTGTGTATGTGTGTGTGCGCGCAGAGAGTAATTGAATTAAAGTGGGCCCCTGCCCCCCTTGGGAGCTTTCCATCTGGTTTTATATGTTATCTGACAAAATTAGGAGACTTTGATATATATACACAAGCAGATGCTGAGACAGGATGCTCTGGAGAGGAGGCTGCTTTGAATATCCTGAGCCTCTTTGGGGAAATAAATGTCTTGAGATTTACTGTCTGGGGCACTTAGAGAAGTAACTTATTAGCCGAACATTAGAGATGATGATGTTGTTTTTTTAACACTCTTTTGGTTTGTGGCTTCTGTTGCTGGAAAAACTGTAGACATGGCACTTGACTCACACCCAACTGTAACATTTGACCACATAAACAAAAACATAAGTTCCTGTTTCCTTTCATCACTTTTCCACGTAAATGGAGAATGTCACAAGATAAGATGACGTGGCATCAGTGAATTTTTTTTGGTTTTTTTGCACGTATCAGTTTCTGTGTTTACTTTTAATTAAGGTGGGAATTTCATCCAAAGTTCCACAAACAATTAAGACAAAACACACACTGTATTACTGTCAAACCCAAAAACTTTGTTCAGGTTCACAGGATTGATCAGTCAGTCAAAAACACTTGCTTTATGGGGTGGCCATTGCTAGAACAAGGAATTTTGGCATGACAAGTTCCTCTCCCTATCATAAAAGAATGTTTTATGTGTCTTTAGCTAAGGAAGCCCTGAAGCTAATTTCTGTGGTATCTCTGTATTTGATTAGCTTTTACCTTAACAACTCACTCATTTAGGCAACATTAAATCAAGAAAGACTTTTTTCTCCTTTGTGTTTAATGTGCATCTAAAAACGTAAACCAGCTATAGTTTGTATTTTTAATGAAAACAATGTGTTTCCATGGCCCCCAAGTGCCAAAAAAAGGGAAAAAAATCAGTTATTGCAGGTTTAAACTTGTTGACATCTTGGGAAACACGCTATGCGTTAAGCAAGGTGAAACAATTAATTTGCAAAGCAACTAGTGCAGAGTCCAGGAAGATATTGTGTTCTGCTAACAAATAGTTACGGCATATAAAACTGCAAAATTTGGTTTACTCTGGTTTCTGTATTTAATTAAACAAACACGACATGAAATGTTGATTAGTTAGCTTTAGCGGTGCTGTGTAGCTGTTTTCCCCTGCCTCCTGTCTTTGTGCTTAGCTAAACAATCATTCATCTTCAAAATTCTTAAAAAAAACATTTTACAGGTTATGGCAAAATAGTTCCAATAAATTCCAATCTGGCTTTTATCAACAGTACAGCATAGAGTCAGGTCTATTTTTAATACACAGATATCAGTCGTACTCAGGCATGGTACAAATCGATCATACCTATAATAAAAATGCCCTCACATCCCTGTACCACCTCCAGGTGATAATCTGACCAAGGTCTCTTACTGAGGGCGATTGCACTTTTCAGGTTAGGGCCCTGTTCCATTTGCACTTCCCCTCTCTTAGATCAGCTGAATCCATGAACTGCTTCAAGAAACATCTCAAAACCTTTCTCCACTGTCTTGGCAGCCTGTTCTTATTCCAAAGTTGTTGAATACCATTGCTTTGCAGTGATTTCAGTGTAAGATCCTGAAGCCACCCTTCGCATCGTCAACTGAGAACACGGCTGGACAGAACCATTCGCTGTGTTATGAAATGCAGTCGGACGGCACCGAGGCATATGTGAACAGGTGTCATCAGGTTGAAATGCTGCTGGCAACAATGTAATAATAAGGAGCACGAAGGTGCATATAGGGAGGGTGGGAGGGGCATCGGATAAATCCAACAAACCCCCGAATTAAATGCAGGAGTCAGGTGTTTGCTGAATGTGACATTTTTATTTTACAGTTTACCATCTGCCTTCTTCCCCTGATCCTAACTATGTTGCCTAATCCTAACCATCCATGCCAGCATGTGTGTTTGTTGATGTCCCAGCATTGGTTGCCATGTGCTTTTGTTGCCTAAGCACAACCACATGCAGCCTAATTCTACCATGTGCTTTTGTTCGCATCATGGCAGTGGCATCCCAGAGCGTCAACAGCGCCAAAGGATACCTCATATATGTTTACACGTAAGTCCACTGCAAAGCAGTAATATGTGACGACTTGGGATGAGAACGTATTGGATATGCCATCCTGCATGGGGGCTGTAATCGTCTGTATCTGTATATGTGTCCTTTCTCTTTATAACTGTATATGTATGTGTTTTACTTCTCTGCATTTTTCTGTGAAACACTTTGTAACTTTGTTTTCAAAGGAGCTAAATAAATAATTACTTTCTGATTGTCCCCTGGCTCCAGCTCCAAAATTTACACACAGAAGTGAGAATGGTATTGATCCTCTTATCATCTAACTCTCAGCACAAGGGAATATGTATATTGTGCAAACTGTTAAATCCCCCTATTCTTTCAAGAGTACAGTCATGCTTATTTGGTGATTTATTATTATTAATAAAGACAGGGTGCTGGTCTCTTTGTTATGTCTGGGCTGGGTTTTTTACTGCTTTTGTTCAGGTTAACATGGAAATTTAATCACACCTTATCACGCAAGAACTTCAGCTTAAACAGGACCTCACTCCATGCATGTATTCACAGGCGCCAATCATCAGGGTAAACATAAAGCAACAGACTTTCTCCTGCACCTGTAACCTGATCTCACTCACCTTTCTGTTGTTCAGACTTATTATTAGTCTTACTCACCTAACATTGTCTCTAGTCTCTGACAGAGCTCCAGTAATGGTGACTCATGCAACACCTACTGCATTTTACCTTTTTCCCTTCCTGGCAACATGCACAGCTCCTTTTCCTTATGGGCTCTCTTTTTCTCATCCCCCATGATTCATTAAATTTACTGTGTTTGAATGCCCAGCGGCTGGCTGCCATCATAATAGGTTGAGAGCGATAGTTTCTTCTATCATCAAGTTTCTAAATCATCTGCAGGGCTTTTCTATTTCTCCCACATAGATAATGATAGCACACCAGCTTTGTAACACAGAGGCAGCAAAATGTCATAAATCAAGTTTTTTTTTGAATGCAAAACCCCTGAGAAGTGCTTTCCATCCATCTCCGAGCTGTCTCTATTCTGTCCTTTAATAATGTGATGCGGTTTTACATAAGATGCTTTCATTCCAAGCTCTCAAAGCATCTCTAAACCTAACCAAACTTCCATACAGCAAAGAGGAGTATTATTAAGTCTATATTTTTAGTGTCAGTCCCGCTGTTTACTGATGTTGCAACATTTTCCTCTTCCGATAATCAGATAATCTCTCTTACTTCAGGCAAACGTCTGGACAAAATCTTTTACAAATAAACGCATATGTAGCCAGCGGCTTGGCTGCATCTCTGAAAGAATGTGAAGCATCAACCCAGTACTTTGTTGGCACCATCTATGAAGTTTGGCCCAAGCAAGCACATTTTCCACTGCCTTGATAATTAAATGAAAGGTGCTTATCGCTTATCTCTCTTACTGCTGCCTTTTTTTTAATACAACTCCAACATATCTTGTTAACTCCTTGTGTACAAGTAAACACTTTAATGCTCTCATATAAAACATTCAGTGTTCAGCAGTGGAGACTGGGGGGTATAAAAGGAGGGCTGCAGGGAAAGAGAAGGGGAAATAAACTGAAATAGGACAGAGAGAAACAAAAACAAGTTGCTTATGTCGGCCTGGTAGAGAGACACTGTGAACTCAGGGTGAACCTGTTTGTCTTGCTGCTGTCGTCTGCCTGCTTCATCACACGCACACACATAAAACCACTCCACTCTGCCCTCACATCCTCTCTCTGATGACTGACAACCTTCCTGATAGATGCCACAGATGTCCACAGTGAGATCAATAACATCCCACACCTCCACCCCCTCACTCAGCCACAGATCACGGGACAATACAGCAGCCATCGTCTGCCCCAGTCGCACTTCCCTCATCTCAGATTGCGTGAGAGGGTTTGGGAAGATGAACTATCGACTGCTGCAGAGAGGCTTGTTTTTCTCTTCTTTTGCTGCTGCTCTGGCGTCAGACTGTGTCAAAACACCAGCTCTCACTTGTCGACACGGTTACAGAGTGTTTAGTCATGAAATGTTATGCAACAGTTTCGAGTATTAGCTGGCACCAAGTTGACCTTTATGATATGTTGCTTTAAAAAGAGCCACAGGTGATTTATAAATCATCAGCAACACGGCGGCTGATCTGGTCCTTAGGAGACAAACAGAGCAGCCTCCTGAGATGAATGTGTAATATAATGTGTAATGTGGCTGCAGAGGCTGCAGGTTGTTTGATAGCAAGAAGCACCAAATGAATTTTTAACAGCAGAAAAGTTTTGCTCATTAGTGGATTCCTCTGATCTGGTCATTGTGTGCTGCTGCTGAGGGCAGATGGCCACCCCTCCCTCACTAATGGGGGAGGGTGTGTGTGCTTGTGTGTGTGTGTGTGTGCTTGTGTGTGTGTGTGTGTGTGTCAGTATTTATGTTCTTTGTGTTTTTGTGTGTGTGTGTGTCCTTGGGTGTTTCAAGTCTGTGTGTATATGGTGTGTCTCCCTTTTCTGTGTGTATGTCTCATAAATTATTCTCATTATGTGTGTGTGTGGCCACTATCAGCAAGTGATTTGCTCATTTATTGAGTCCTAAGATCTTGTTTTCTTATCAAAACAGGTGGCAAAGATCAGATCATTTCAATTGTTTTCAACACAAATCAGATCCTCTCAGAGAAATTTTTCAAATTAAGTGTCATTTTCTTGATAGCAATGCCCTGATGTGCCACATTCTGTCAAGACTGTAAACAGTTCTTGTAAATTTATGAAATGAGGGAAACTGCACAAGAAAAATGTGAAATTATGTCACTCCCCTGACAGATTTATTATGTTGTTTTGAGAAATATAAGTCTTAAATGCTGAAAATGAGAATGAATGACAGTTTTGTAGTGCTCAGAGTAGGCGGGCAGGCGTAAGCAGCATGAACGTTAATGGCAGAGTATCCCATTCCGAATGTGAATACCCTACAAGCGCCGAGCCCGGTGTGTGTGCTTTGTTGCTGCAGACAATACTGAGTTGACAGCACATCTGGCATCATAGCAGGGCCACAGGGTTTGTCTCCCCCGCCGGGATATGCTCTCTGCACCATTAGTTGCTCACTAGGCAGGAAAAGACCAGCGCTGTCCGACTGCCAGTCATTCATGATGCATCACTTAACACACTCAGCCCACGTCCACACCGATGTGGATGAAAGAACTGTATCTGTGTTGAATGTTTTCTGTCCACAGTTAGCATTTAGCTTTAGGAAACTTTGCCATCATCATTAAAATGACAAAACTGCAGAATATAGTTCTTCCATTAGCCATCTGAAAAAAACAAAATGTCCCTTTACAGACATTGTTCTCTGTAGTTTGTCGTTTGGTTCAGCTTTATTTATGCAGTAACTCTTGTTTAGACCAGGAACAGAAGAATAGATTTTTTGCCAGATTCTTAAAAGGAGACAGCGCAAGGATCAAGATGACATCACATCTTCAACAAACACACGAAAAGTGACCAGTCCAGACAGCATTTTTTAAAAAGAGCTTGAAAGTTTGGAACTGCTTGCACCTTTTGGCAGACACTTTGGAAGACCCACAAGAAAAGCTCAATATGTTTTCACAATTTGGTTGTCACAACAGAGCACAGAATACATCAGGGATCCCATTCTTGACAAAGAAGCCATCATTTCACTATTATTTAGTTTGAATCCTATTATTCTTACACTAGGCTTGCTTTTGGTGTTAAAACTCTCAATATTGAAGCGTTTCCTGCAGACTAAATGACGCTATTTCAAGAACTAAGATTCTCTCCCTACAAAATGGCGCAACCACCCATTTTGCTTACCCTAAAGCGCAGATAAGAAGTCAGTGACTTGGGCAAAATGTTTTTCTTGTCTTAAAGTCCAGGTACAGCAAAATCAGTGATTACTTTCTGACCACAACATGTTAGAAAAAGATTTGTTGAAAAAAGTCTTAAAAAGACTGAACCGTGTGCAAGCAATTAGCTGTTTTAAACCATTTCCATGTCCGTTTTTCTTTTTTGGATGGGCCTGTAATCATCGCTCAATGATGCACTGGAGCCGTCCTTGTCATAACCCGAATGTAAAAATTTGTTGTGTAGGGTGTGAGCCAGTAGTTCTGGGAGGTTTGGAGAACCAAAATGAGCACAACAGTACAGGACCTTGATACAGAGCTCTGCTTTTACTGTCTTTAAGCATCAATATTCATCAGGCACATGTCATTATACACAAACAAGAACCTCACTAACATGGAGGAGTGACCCCTTGCACACAGACAAAATGCCTAAATATATGCAAACAAGGGCTTTAAGTACCACTGCGTCAGACCATCACAATGAGAGCTGGGGTAGAATCAAACAAATAATTAAAGGTATCCCATCTGTAATTTACATAAATCTTTCTATGAGTGCCTTTAAAATGTACAATAACCCTACACTCACGATTTAGGCTAGAGTTAATTTTACTAAGGCTGATAAGAACTAAAACACAAGAAGAAAACACATTACTATATGTTGCTACCATAGACTCTATATAAAGATGGACGACATGCTCCGCCTTTGCTTAAGTGAGGTTAAAATATCCGAGATACAGCCGTTGCCATATTGCAATGGCGATGTCATTGAAATTCATCATAATGCCTAAATACAGTATTAGGAAACAAATTATTTCTTGGGTCTCATCACTTATTGTTCCACTTTTCCCTGTAAAGGTAAGACTCACAGATTTGGAAGCAACTGCATTACAAATTAGGACCTTGGGGTTAATTGAGGCCCCTAATCCAGAATTCTGCCAGTGTTTCTGTGTCAAATTGGTAAGAACCCTTCAAACAAACAAACAAACCTGACCCCGCAGTGAAAGAGTGAAAGGAGAGCTGTGTGACCTCCTCCCTGACTCTATGTTTGTTCAGGGAATTTCAAGTCATTAAAGCCCTAACAAGCACAGAGCCATGAAAGACCTGATAGTAAGTAGTTAAAGTGACACACAACTAATGGCTGAAAGGGGGAAAGACATTTGTACAATGACTTTGTTTGGTCATGAGTCTTTCACACAATCAGTGCAACAAAGCCTTTCCAAATCGTTACTTGGCTTAGAGCTGAAGTCTATCAGATGATTGGGATTCGGTGCACAGCAATGTTGAGTGCAGTTATTCCTCTGTAATTTTGAAGTCATGCATATAACACCTCACAGCAGTCTTGCTGAGAAAATACAAAGCAATTTGAAAAGGTGATATGAACAACACTCAGCTGCTACAACACTTTCTAAATTATTTAGGCATCCTGAGGTTGATATCGCACATTGTTACTATAATAGTTGGAGAAAATGCAATCATATCAGGTGAGAGTCATCATGAAATATGTTTGGATGGTAGCAACTCCAGGGCCTTTGGTGCGGTTTCACCCTCCCAGCACTCACAGTTTATGGCATAAAACCCAACATTCTGCTGTCACTATAACCGCTAAAGCAGCTGAATTTACTGCCTAGTGAATTTTGTTATATGCTTCTCCTCAGAAGCTTCCTGGTTTCGCCATGTGACATTTGCAGCATGACTAAGTGCCAGTGTGACCCCTGTCACACTATTATATCTCTTATGGGTTAACTAAGACAGATCAGGGTCAGAGATGCTTGTTTGGACCTCCAATGATATAATTATTGGCCTTTAACCCTTTAAACCTGGATCGACATCACTTTTCTTTTGCTGCATTCAGACGCCTTTCACAAGCCCTTTGAATCTTTGAAACCTGAGCAATTTGGCTACGAAAACACGGGGGTAGGGGGGCAATGACCAACTTGGCAAGAAATGTGCCACAAATTGCAAGAAATAAGTAAAAGATTAAAAGAAAATAACCTATCAATGAACTTTAAAAAAGAGGGGAGGATTATTAGAAAGTTATTCAAAAAACGAAAAAATGTCCATAAAATTGGCAGGGTTGTACAAATACAGATACACGCACATGCTGGAGAAAGCCGTTAGTCATTAGTGTTTTTTGTTTGTTCCTCCATCCATGTATGTCTCCTTTTCTATGCATAGAGCACAAACAGCCCTGAAGACATAAAGCTGACAGACGGCTCTGAGTGGTATTTTATTGCTGAGCATCATGTTGTTAAAGGGAGTCCTGTCTGAGCAGTTAGTGACCTTCTTGCGCTGCCTTTCCACTGCTGCAATCGAGCCTGATTACAAAGAGAAAACCCCTGTAGTTTGCCGTTTTTTTCCTCACCACACGCAGAGCGAATAAGAGGCATTTAAGGCCATGAAAACAAAATCCACCAGATGGTGCTCATCACTTCCTCATTTAACTCATTCTCAGTATTGGTATAATCTTTTATTAATTTCAGGGCAAGCATTAGACTCACCTTGCAAACCCCCTTCATGCGAGCTCACACTCGGAGTGGAGACGAGCGTGATTGTCAGCGTTCTTGTTTCTGGGTCCACATGTCTGCTTTAATGACTTATTGATGGACGACTGCCTTTCATCTGAGTAGGGGCTTTCTTGCCCACTCGAGTGTCCAGCCGTTCCCATGTCTAAGGTTTCGCCCCAGACTTTCTCCTTTTTGATCATCCCCCGGCCTTTTTCAATCTATTTCAAGTCGAGAAGGCCCCGCATACCACCTCCCTGCCGCAGTGCCTCTTTGAATTCTCCATGAGGATAAATGTGTTGAAAAGAAAGGGGCGAGAGGAGGACTGACAAGCTTGTGTTACCAGATAGAGATTTACATGGGGCCATAAAAGCTGGGGTGAAAGGAGAGGAGGTATATCCCATATTTAAGGGTCAGCATGGGGAAACAGAGAGGTAAACTGACCCAGTGAGGATGAAGGCCGGACAGCCCACACACACCACCTGCACACACACCCATTCACGCCCTGCCCTCCGGTCGATGACTTATGACTTGGACAAAGTACCCCCACCTCTAACTCCCTAATTCGCAAGGCTGTCTACTGTTTCCTTTAGAAGAATATCCGGGCCTCCACGTTATTTTATCATCGTCTCTGGACCATAAATCACCAAGAGAAATGGTTCCAGCTCTACCAGTACAGCTCAGCTCCTGCCTTGAAGCCACGTCAAGGCTGAGCAGTCCTCTGACACCCAGTATCCCCATGTGGGCCAATGTGGATGGATCCCAGGGTACTGCGCTGCCAGAAGAAACAAAAGAAACCTTGTAATATTGTGAGTGAGAGCCCAAAGGCTGAAAAAAAAAAGCCGTTCAGCTCTGAGATGTTTATGAGAGGCCTTGGGAGGGAAATCCATCATTGTGGAGAGAGCAATTTATGTCCAACATGAGATAGTGACTGACATCTCCCATCCTACAAAGAGACTGTCTTGGCTTTAGTGCATTGAATTTGTCAGCTACTGTAAAAAGCCATTGTTCATATGGGCAGACACTTAGTTATTTAGCTCACGAGCATATGATTACAAGTTGCCTAGTGAAATGTTTTGAATATCAGGCGTCAAATGAGGATTGCGTGTGACACAGTCTGGTGAGCAAACCACTTCCTCAAATGGGGAGAACATATTGTACTGTGCAAAACACTGTTGTTGTTTTTCGAGGAGGGCTATTTCTGACATACTACGTAGCTTGCAGTGCTTTCATGCATGAAGCAGGATCATAAACATCCTCTACCCAACAAACTGTGGCATAATAATGAGAAATAGAACCATAGAATAAATAAATGTAAGTTGTTAATTTTTACATCAGTAAAGATTTGGTCTTCAAAAACCACAGTTTTGGATATAGATTTACTTTTAAGTTGAAAGATTTTCATGTTATTGTGAGTTGTTCACCTTTTCTCAGGCAAGAATTAAGTAGCAATCAGCTCAAGTGCTAATGAAACATGACTCCTGAAGAGGCAGCACAGCTGGGTGCAAGGGCCATCTAGTGGAAACACGTGCGCCATTACACAGATGGATTGTCCCACAGATTACAGCCTCACACTCACTTATTTCACTTTCTCCACACAGTTCTATGTGGACGGCTGTTAAATTGTAAGTCGTTCATTATATCAGATTATCCACATTGTGGATCAGTGATTGTTTATTAAGAAGTGGCAGACGAACTATTGTGCACTCAGAAAATATTTCTTCAGTGTTGTTGTTGTTGTCACTGAGTCCTTTGTTGTCCATTGAGTCCAATAATTTCCACTCACATTTAAGGGGGATAAGTGTTTGTTGGACATAAATGAGGCTATAAGATGAATGTTAAGTGATTGGTTTGGACGGCTGCCATTGATAGACTAATTGCCACTCTCTCCTGGGCCCAATTTCAAATTGAAAAACAAACAAAAGAAAAAGAAGCTGATATGTCTGAGTCCAGTTTCGTAAAACCTAGTTGATGAAGAGCTTGTAAACTGCCTGCAACACAATTCAGAAAGTGGCTGTCAGTGTGAGTAAGAGAGGAGATTTTGTGTCCTTGGTGGACAAATTCGATTATAATACACAGGTTTGACACACAAATTATGGAGCAACAGAGTGACAATTCAAAGATAGTGGAACAATAATACTTACTGCCATTTTTCTTGAATATCTAAGAAATTCTGAATGAATGCCATGGATTGGTATTCTGGCATTTTATGTAAGAACATTAAAAATGAATTAAAAATGCTTGTAACCTTCTGAGTTTTGATACTTTTAGCAAAATATGGAGTCGGTCTCCATGACACTCTATCACAGTACATCCACATTCGACAGCTAAAGCTGCCTGCCCTACAAAACTTCTCTTCAATGCATTACCATTCATAATGTATAAATTTACATTAATATATTTAAAACATTCATTTTTATGCATTGATTCAACATCTCACTTGTATAGGTAGGCTATGTAAGCTCAAACTGATGTTATAGCCATGTCACTGACCAACGATCCATCGTTCTTTGAGAGACGAGATATCCCAGTTTCCTGTGCAACCTTGTGCTGCATTCATATGGTGTTGAAATAGTCCGAAAAATTAGTTCCCGATCATATTGCATGACTTACTTGATCTGTTTCCTTTCCTCCTTGCTTAAATGCTGAGAGCAATAAAACACAACACATCTTCTTAATAGCATCTATGTTGTTTCAACATTATAACTTCAGAAACGTCAAACCATCCAGTCCTAAAACTGATGTAAAAGTTCAAAATTCCCATAAAAACACCCCCAGAAAAAAAAGAAGTTTCCTCTTTATTCACCTCTTTTATTTCCATGTTGTATATGTGTGAATATATAAGTAAACCATGAGAAATTTCTTGATTAAATAATCAAAAGGCACTGAAGAGGTGGATTGTATGTGTAGGAAATTTCAGTTTCCTATGAGCAAACAAATGCATGCAATGACTGGAGCTGAAAACAATTTAATGATCCTAATTCAATAGCACTCCTTTTGCTCCCCAGGCAGTTTAGTGATATCCCCACAGTTGTGGTTTTGACCAGTCTTGAGTCCTTTTTTACTGAAGCCAAGATAAAATCAAATAAATGTTCATGCATTTGAGTCAGAGACAAGACCTAGACATCGAAAGGTGGTTTTCAGACCGTTCTCAAGTACTACAACACTGAGAAGTAAGGGGCATATCACTGGTTTACTGCTGGGTCCATACAATCTACATTTACAACTCACTAACAGCAGGGCAAGAATACACAAAACTGACCAAACTGCTGAAACTCAGAGCTGGTCAAAACAACACTGCTATCTTTAAATCTTCAGTCGGGGCTTCAGTTTACACTTTAGCATGCCTACCTCATATTTACCTCAGTTTTAACAAGATCATGGTAACAAGAAGAGATCCACACCAAGGTCATCTCTTGACACCATATGGAATGTTTTTCTGTGTGGTTTGTGTTGTCAGTAGTTGCACTAAGGATACGTTTCACTAAATAGACAATATCTGATGTCTAAAAGAAACATTGAGATTTCAATACAAAATCTCATCTCTTCACTCATCCAGAGTTGTCTCCAGTGGTGGAAAGCCACAGGGTGTTAGGGGTTAGGCTTAGCCTCTCCCTTTCCTTGTGTTTTCCTGTTGTTTCTTCCCCTCCCTATTGTGTCATGTTTGTCTCAGTCTGTCTGTGTTGCTGGGCGTGGACTTCTGGCTCTCTCCTCCTGCCTCTGTGTTGCTGGGCGTGGACTCTGGGTTCCCTCCTCCTGCCTGCCCATCTGATCTCCTGCAGCTGCTGGTTCTCCTCACCTGCACCTAATCTCCAATCAAGCCCTGCAGTGTATATAACCCTGGTTCAGACCTCCAGACTCCGCCAGATCGTTCAGTCTCTGTAGCGGTACAGACGTCTAGGCCTCCTTACCTATGATTATTTGGCTCATTTGTGGTTTTGTTCCTGGACAACCAGTTTACCTGTTTTTCCTCTGTGCCTCAGATCCTCCATGCCAGCTCCACCACTTTACAAGACTTGACCTGCCTCACCTCTGTCTTCAGCAGCCAATTTGGTTTCTCCACCTTCCACTCCACCGCCTGCCCTGCTCCACCGAATCCAACCTCCTCAGCCTGTCCACTCCAGCCAAGCCTTCAACCAACTTTCCTTTTTTTTCCTAAAATAAACCGGCTAAACAGTTCAGTCTTCTGGTGTCTGCTTTTGGGTCCCAATTTTGAACTGCCTTAACAGAACGATCTGGCCAACATGGACCCAGCAGACACAGACCCTGAAACTGTAAATTTACAGAAAGCCGTCTCCAGTCATGGTCAGTTATTAGGACAACATCAGCAACATCTCCGAGCACTCTCCGAAAGCAGCCAAAGCATGGTAAATCAAATATCTGAACTTACACACCAAGTGTCTCTACTCACGTCCCTGCTCACTCCTTCAGCGTTCCCAGCTCAACCTCCTCAGTCCGTTCCACCTGCTGCTGCTGCTACATACCTCCACCTCGGGATTCCCTATGCCACTGACCCAGAGCCCTTCTCCGGACAAATGGACAAGTGCCGAGGATTTCTCCTGCAATGTGCCATGGTTTTCCAGCAACGGCCTCAAGCATTTACTTCGGACCAATCTAAGGTACAATATTCACTGGGATTATTACGAGGAAGAGCTTTGGCTTGGGCGGAGGCAATTTATTCAAGTCAATCTGTGGGAACCTGGTCTTATGAGGATTTTGTTCATAAAATGAAAGCTGTGTTTGATCATCCTGACTATCAAGGCAATGCATCTAACCGCCTGTTGAATCTTCGGCAGGGTAACAGGAGTGTGGCTGATTATTCTGTTGATTTTTGGACCTATTCTGCTGATGCCAAGTGGAATGAGGAAGCTCTCGAGAGTATTTGTTAAAGGTTTAATTGAGCAAATGAAGGATGAATTGGCAACCCGTGACGAACCTGCTGACTTGTGTTCTTTGGTTTCGCTTGCCATTAGGATCGACAACCGTCACATTGAACTTGTCGTGCAGAAAGATTCAGACGTTCTCAGCAGCCATCTGCTTCTCGTCCTCTGCCCTCAACATCTACAAGAATCCAGCCTTCTGTGAGTTCCTCTGTTAGTGCCACTGTTTCACCTCCCGAGGAGGAACCTATGCAGTTAGGGGCGTGCCCATATAACGCCTGAGGAGGCGTCTTCGGAGAATCAGGGCTGGTGAGTGCATTTATTGTGGCCAAATGGGACATTTGCTGGCAACCTGCCCTATTCGGCCAAAAGACAGGGCTCATCAGCAGAAGTGGGGGTACTGGTGGGCCAGACAAGATCTTCCTCCCCATCCAAGCCACGATTACAGATACAAGCCACAATCTGTTGTAACCAACTAAACTTGCCTCTTTTCGCCTTAGTAGATTCTGGTGCGGAAGAGAACTTTCTGGATTATGGAAGTAGCCATTCAGTCTGGAATAGCCCTGGAACCTCTGGAAAGACCCCTCACTGCCAATGCCCTGGATGGAAGATTGCTGGCTCATGTCACCCAACAAACTGAACCCATCACCTTGGTACTCTCAGGAAATCACAGAGAAACAATCAGGTTTAACATTATTTCTGCTCCCAAACACCATTGTTGCTGGGACACCCATGGTTAAAATGTCATAACCCCCACATTGATTGGTCTGCTGGGAGGATTGTGAGTTGGAGTTCATTTTGCCATTCATCATGTTTGCAGTCTGCTTTGCCTCCCACAGAGGGTGCTGTGGTATTACCCGGTCCTGAGCCTCCAGATTTGTCTTCCGTACCTGCTGATTACCATGACCTTGGTGAGGTTTTCAGTAAAAATCGTGCTCTTCTCTGCCTCCCCACAGACCTTACGACTGTGCCATTGATCTCCTCCTGGTGCTCCTTGCCATCTAGCCGCTTGTATAACCTGTCTCAGCGAAAGAGAGGCCATGGAGAAGTATATCAAGGAATCTCTGGCAGCTGGCATAATCCGCCCTTCACTCCTCCCTCTCGGTGCTGGTTTCTTCTTTGTGGATAAGAAGGATAAGACCTTACGCCCCTGCATTGACTTCCGAGGTTTGAACAATATCACAGTGAAGAACAAGTATCCCCTGCCATTACTCACGTCTGCTTTTGAACCTCTCCAAGGTGCCACCATATTCACGAAGCTGGATCTACGGAACGCATATCACCTGGTTCGCATAAGAGAAGGAGATGAATGGAAGACCTTCAATACTCCACTGGGCCATTTGAGTACTTGGTGATGCCATTTGGCCTGACAAGCGCACCTACCCGTCTTCCAGGCTTTGGTGAATGATGTGTTGAGAGATTCCCTAAATCGCTTTGTATTTGTCTATCTTGATGACATTCTGGTTTTTTCCAAGACCCAGTCAGAACATATCTTCCATGTCCGTCAGGTTCTGCAGCGACTTATGGAGAATAAACTGTTTGTCAAAGCAGAGAAATGTGTATTCCACTCCAGCTCTGTGAGAGTTTCCTTGGGTACATTATTGAGAGCGGGCAGGTGAAGGCGGATCCAGAAAAGATCAGAGCAGTTGCTGAATGGCCACAACCCACCACCAGAAAACAGCTTCAGAGATTCCTTGGCCAAATTTCTACAGGAGGTTCATTAGGGATTTCAGCCGTGTTGCTGCACCACTTACTAGCCTAACCTCCTCTTCAGTTCCATTCTCCTGGACTCCTGAGGCAGGGGTTGCCTTCAAGGAGTTGAAGAATCTCTTCACCTCTGCGCCTGTCCTGATGCAGCCAGACCCATCCCGGCAGTTCGTTGTAGAGGTGGATGCATCCGACACAGGAGTAGGGGCAGTCTTGTCTCAGCGCCTTGAACCAGATCAAAGCTCCATCCCTGTGCCTACTACTTTTTCTCGGCGTCTGTCTCCAGCTGGCGCAATTATGATGTTGGTAACCGAGAACTTCTGGCTGTTAAACTTGCCTTGAAGAATGGAGACACTGGCTGGAGGGCTGAACAACCATTTGTGGTGTGGACGACCATAAAATCTTGCTTACCTTCAATCCATGGCGACTGAACTCTCGCCAAGCTCGCTGGGCACTGTTTTTCAGCAGGTTCAATTTCATTCTTACTTACCGCCCTGGCTCCCGCAATTTGAAGCCAGATTCCCTCTCACGTCAACACATGGAGGAAGACGCAACCTGCTGTCCAGACACAATTCTCCCAGCTGAATGTGTTGTAGCTGCTATAACTTGGGAGATTGAGTCAGCTGTGAGAGAAGCTCAGAAGGATGAGCCAGATCCAGGAACTGGTCCCCTAACTGGCTGTTTGTCCCAGATTCTGTTCGTTCACAGGTCCTGCAGTGGGTGCATGCTTCACGGTTCTCCTGCCATCCAGGGATTAATCGTACTCTCACGCTGCTCAAGAGATATTTCTGGTGGCCCACCATGGACTCAGACACCCGTGCCTTCGTCACTGCCTGCACAGTTTGTGCCCGAGGAGAATCTTCGCACCGCCCCTGCTGGCCTGCTCCGTCCTTCTACCTGTTCCCAGTCGCCCTTGGTCACACATCGCTTTGGATTTCACCGGCCTACCCCTTCCAATGGTAACACTACTATACTGACCATAGTTGACCGCTTTTCCAAGGCAGTTCATTTTGTTGCTTTGCCTAAACTTCCTTCAGCCAAAGAAACTGCCGACCTTATGATTAATCAGGTGTTTCGTCTCCATGGTATCCCAGTAGATATTGTATCTGATCGAGGCCCTCAGTTTATCTCTCAAGTTTGGAAAGCCTTCTGTCAAGCCCTTGGTGCATCAGTTAGCCTCTCCTCTGGATTTCATCCTCAAACAAATGGCCAGACTGAGAGAGCTAATCAAGATCTGGAGTCAGCACTACGGCTGTGTTGTTGCTTCAAACCCTGCTGCTTGGAGCACCCACTTAGCCTGGATTAGTATGTCGCACAACTCCTGACCAGTGCAGCCACAGGTATGTCTCCTTTTGAAGCTTCTCTTGGTTATCAACCACCTCTGTTCCCTTCCCAGGAGAGCGAGTTTGCTGTTCCTTCTGTGCAGCATCATCTTCGCCGGTGCCGTAAGGTCTGGAAGGACACCGTGCAGCACTCCTCCAGACCTCCAGCCACAACAAGCACTTGGCAGACCAGCACCAACATCAGCTCCACGATATGAACCAGGTCAGACTGTTTGGTTGTCCTCGAAGCATATTCCTATTAAGGCAGATTCAAAGAAGTTGTCACCTCGTTATCTGGGCCCATTCTCTATTGAGAAGGTTATCAACCCTACCGTTGTCAGGTTACTGGCTCCCCCAGTTCAATGCAGTCCACCCGACTTTCCATGTCTCCCAGCTTAAACCTGTGGTTGTCAGTCCTGTGCCCTCAGCGCGCCCCCTCCACCCCGGCTTGTTGATGACCATCCGGCTTTCACTGTCCGCCGCCTTCTGGATGTCCGTGCATGGCAGGGCTCCACCTATCTGGTTGACTGGGAGGGATATGGACCGGAGGAGCGGTCCTGGGTTCCTCGTTCCTTCATTCTGGACCCCCAGATGGTGCGGGAGTTTCATCGGTCCCATCCCTACAAGCCTGGTGGGTCGCCAGGGGGCTCCCGTTAGGGGGGGGTACTGTTAGGGGTTAGGCTTAGCCTCTCCCTTTCCTTGTGTTTTCCTGTTGTTTCTTCCCCTCCCTATTGTGTCATGTTTGTCTCAGTCTGTCTGTGTTGCTGGGCGTGGACTTCTGGCTCTCTCCTCCTGCCTCTGTGTTGCTGGGCGTGGACTCTGGGTTCCCTCCTCCTGCCTGCCCATCTGATCTCCTGCAGCTGCTGGTTCTCCTCACCTGCACCTAATCTCCAATCAAGCCCTGCAGTGTATATAACCCTGGTTCAGACCTCCAGACTCCGCCAGATCGTTCAGTCTCTGTAGCAGTACAGAGCGTCCTAGGCCTCCTTACCTATGATTATTTGGCTCATTTGTGGTTTTGTTCCTGGACAACCAGTTTACCTGTTTTTCCTCTGTGCCTCAGATCCTCCATGCCAGCTCCACCACTTTACAAGACTTGACCTGCCTCACCTCTGTCTTCAGCAGCCAATTTGGTTTCTCCACCTTCCACTCCACCGCCTGCCCTGCTCCACCGAATCCAACCTCCTCAGCCTGTCCACTCCAGCCAAGCCTTCAACCAACTTTCCTTTTTTTTTCCTAAAATAAACCGGCTAAACAGTTCAGTCTTCTGGTGTCTGCTTTTGGGTCCCAATTTTGAACTGCCTTAACACAGGGATGTTTTGCTTCGTTTATATAGCTTCTTTTATTTGCTGCCAAAAGTTGTGTTTATTGTGCAAACCATGGCTGTAGCTTTACTTCTGTGTCTTCTCATGTTGAACAGAGCAGACTGGACACTACATTTACTCACTATTGTATCTTGAGGCACAAGTGGTATTGTAAGACAGTAAGGCCCTCACTAGCTTGTTAGCATGCCAATTTCAGTAAATATCTCTACAACACAATAGACGTTTTAGACAAACATCAAAACTGTTACTTACTCTATAATGTTTTCTCATTTTTTTGAATGTTTTAAACTAAAATTATGGCCATATCTCCCTTATTGCACCTTTAACAGTAAAAGCATTCAAATCTGTTATGTGAACCATACAGTCCATTGCGTCCTGCACATCATCATGCCTTTAAATAATACAAAGGTGTTCATTGTTTGAATTACATTACCCGTGGATACATGAATTTTAAAATGAAAGAATAACTATAAATAATGCAGTCAAGTTTATTTTTGGAACTATTTTAGCAGAGGAGTCATTCATCCACACCACAGCACAATGATTTTTAGGTGCAGTTTCCAATTCCAGTTTGAGAATAGCAAAACTGCTCTTAGCTAGTTCCCATTGTTTCTAAGGACAAAGATTTGCAAAGTCGGGCATTAAATTTTAAAGCATTTTCTAACATTTTTGTTGGGATTACTCACAGAATAGTTTGTACTGAAGAAATAATCCCAATGACAATTGTTGTCATGTGAATTATCCAGCATAAAAGACATTGTTTCTGGAAAGAGAGGTTGCTGTTGAGATGTTTTACCATGCAAGGAGCATCAAGAATAATATTAAACTGACCTTCCTTGCACTGGAATGAAGACAGATCTCAGCGACAGATGGTGAATGAACTGGTGAATGAGGATAATGGATGAAACGATCCTTAAATATAAAATGCCATCAGAATAAAAGTACAAGATGTTGCCCGCACTGACCGTTTTTTCACTCTCAGTTGAAAGTGTGCAGGATTTAGAGGGATATATTGGCAGAAATGGAAAATATTTTGAATTTTTTCATTAGTGTTTTATCATCTGACACTAAAGATCATGTTTTCATTACCTCAGAATGAACTGTTTAGATCAACATATAAAGCGGGTCCTCCTCTGCAGAGTCTGCTATGTTTCTACAGTAACCCAGAACGGACAAACCAAATACTGGCTCAAGATAGGGCCATTTACATTTTTTGCGTAATTCTTCTACATGCTTGGCAAAGAGAATTTTCAGTTGGTTGCAATCTGCAACCCTACCGCTATATACTGCTAAATTATCAACCTGTTCTCACTCCCAATTTGTCAAATAGGCTTTCACCACTTTGTCAATGTTGTTGGTGTCAGACACCGACACAAAGAGGCACCTTCATGGAGGTATGATACACACCGGGTGGCATCAGTTTGTAACACAGGTGGCAACTAGTGTAACATTAACAGCTGGAAAGTGAGGTTGATGGGTCTAACAAACTCTGGACTTACACCCAGGAGCCCACTGTTTGCTGCTGCTTTAGTTGCACATGATATAAACATAAAAACAGGTGTTTTAACTACATTGTAAGTGTATTTTGATAAATGCATATAATGAGAAGAAGCTGTACATTTCTTGTGAAAACAGAAGTGTTTTTTAAAGACACAATGCATGTAACAAGTGTAAATTGACAAGCCATCCCAAAATGTCCAAATCTGACGCAGGTGGGTACCTATTACATAATACCAAATGTGACAGTACACTCACACAGCAATGGTATTTGATGAGTTGTGATGAGAATGTGTTGAAATCCCACACTAGACCTTTAAAGAAGAATTTGTCAGCAAATTTTAGCACTTTTTAGGTTAGAGCTCTGTAATAATCTAATATTAATGTAATGTTTTTAGGAAATATTCAAGTTGTAACACATATACTATGTATTGGTGGAAATTTATGTAGGATGAAAACTACACTTACGTGGCTCTCAGCAGGTGTTACAAAAATCTGCACAAAGCACACAAATGGAAAAAAACTTTGTATCAAAGCTGTGATGTAGAGTATGCCTACCACTGAATTTGGTAGTGAGTCCTTTAACAGCCTTAACTGTTGTCACATTCATTTTGGAGGGAAACATGCAGTTAACATATTCTTAAGCATGTCACAAAGAAATACAAAACAATGCTTTTCAGTTGTTTAGCTTATTATCTGCTCATGGCAAATAAAGCACTGAATTGTTAAAGTAAGTACAGTATTTTTCATATAATAAGTTATATATGACTGAATTTAAATAGCAGAGCAGACTAGTATGACCACAGATTTGATCTTTCACCATAGTGTTATGTGAAAAAGCATGAAAACTGAGACAAAGTCCAAAATCACATGTCACAATGAACCCTGCTCACTTCTTTCTGTTGTTGTCATCCTTGTATTCCCTCCTCTCTCTAATCTTTCTGCTTGTTTGGCTCTTTGCATCAGTTCATGAAGAGCTTCTCGGGCTTACTTGACTGGGATAAACAAGAACTGAACAGCCTTTTCTCCCCATCTCCGCCTACACAGTTTGATTTACAAGCCTGTTTAAAAAAATTAGAATGCAAAGGGAGAATTTCATTTGCAGTTGAATTTTGGCAGGGTAGTTAAAGAGCCATGCAAATGTAATCATGTAAATGGGCCTGAATTAGATTTCATCATGGGATCAGGCGATTATGATAATAAACTTAAATCCTTAAGTATTTTGTTGACAGGAAAATTAAATGGGAAATAGAACTGTCAATAATGGCAGCTACTGTTCACATTTTTTTGCATTTAGTTGTTGAATTATATCAATTTCCACACATGAAAACAAAACATAGCTGCTGATCTACATTTTCAGTTTGGTTACGTAATCATAATTATGCAACGGACAACAAAGAGACAACATTTGTTAAAAAAGTACAGCACATTATGATGAAGTATTACCCAGCTCCTTCTGTAACATCAACAAACCCTAAGTGGCTACTGTAAATGGGCCACTGACACACTCTGTAATCCAATCCAATCGTCTTCTCGGCCTGATTCATTGAGCATTTTTCCTTGTTTCCACAAACAGTTTTGTGTTTATCAGCCACAATTGAGATAAAGTTCTCTCATTTTACTCAACGTCCAGGAGAACTAAAGACCCCAAGTGCACAATGACACCCACATCCATGATTATTTACTTCCTTTATTCACAGAGAGGACAAGAGAATGGCTTGGATTAACTCATTAATCTCTTGGTACAGGCGGTTTGTCCATGAAAATGGGTTTACACAAATCAAGGTAAATGCAGATTGTTTTTTCCTAATGTCAGCAAAGCTATTTGGAGACCAGTTGTCTTAGCAAACTGTTTTGTCAAAGGTTACACAAGCCTTTAAATTACAATGTCAGCATTTATATCAGTTGCTGTTGGTGAAATGGCGCTCATTTCTCCTGCTCTAAACCCTGTCTGGCTGCTGTCTCCATTTGCTAAGCTGCCATAAACTCTCCAAAAGGAGAGTAAAGTGATGAAGACAGGCTGCTGGAGGAGCTGCAGGAGCATTTATCTGAATGAAATGGAAAGTCTCCTGACAGGTATATGCCAAAGCCACTGTGTAGTAAACCACGCACCGCAGTTTGCCGCATAATAAAGTCACCACCTCACATCCAATAAATGCCTCTCACCTGACATCACTGGTGCAGAATATCAGGTTTTAATTTTTATATACCAATAATTAAAGCTGAACATCCAGACACGACTTTGCTTTAATAGCTCCACTCCTGCATGGATTGAGACGCTCTTAATAGTTTGGAGGATTGAAGTGGGCAGGCCGGGGAGCACTGTGAGCCAGGATATTGGGAACAAATTGACAAGGCTGTCCATTCTGTCTCACTCTTCATTTAGACCCGAATGATCCAGACCAGCTGGCTGGCAGCCAATTTATCTTGGAGAAGATGAGAATGTGAGGGAGCTTCCTGTTGAAACGATTCCAGAAGTCCACCGGGGAAAACTACACTTTTCTTTTTCAAAGCTTGTTACCTTTACTGAGGTCTGCCTGTCCATCCATCAATGAGTAACCCTGTCTCTGAAAAATAACATTTTAATTCAGTCTACATGAGTTGAGTTGATAAGTGCTGAAATATGCTTCTTGTGTTGAAATATATATTTAACATAGACTGTAAAAAATAATGGACATAGCCACTGTTTTGTAATCCATGGAGTCCCACTTTGGGACCACGAGTTTGGCATTTGGACAATGACCACATTGGATTTCTTCTTATTATTTTTTGGGATATTATTCAAAAGTGATAATGCTAATATTAATGCTATTTTTGCAAGCCAAACAGGCTTAAAACTATTAAAACCAAAACTGCTTACTTAAAAAACTAAAGGTGTGACTCCTTAGAGTGACTCCTTAGAGTGACTCCTTAGCACAACCAAGTGCTGAAAAAGACTTTATTTGGCTACCAAAATGTTACAATTAACTTTCATGAACTAAAATAAACCAAAATGGTGATTGCTATGGCTACACCTATGCTCTATGACTTTGGGTATATGCCATGGTTACATTAGTGACTTGCCAATGGACAGCACCCACCTGTCTGTCATTTAGTGATGTGGTGACCCCTCCATTCAACTAGAGGTCCCTGTGTCTTTATACTGCTGTTTCCTGTTTGTATGTTGCAGGTGCTAAAGGGAGGCTCGTCGGTCAATTGACTTACACCTGGACTGTAACTGCTCTGGCCATAAATACTTCCCTCCTCTTCCCTTGTGGGCGCAGCTGTTTTTCTTATGACAAACATTTCCACACACCTGTACATAACTGGCTAGTGACTTACACATTTGGTCTCTTCTTTATAATTACTTTTTTTGTAAATAAATATGGTTTTACACATTTGGTCTTCCATCGTTGCTGCAGCCTCTGAGTCAGGTTGTAACAGCAGCCATCCCCCCGGATGAGTTATGGCTATAAAAAAATCATCCCCCATACAGTTGTCATGAATGGGAAAATAAGCAATAAAGACCAAAACTGTTTTTATGTATCAGGCTGTAAACATGTTGATTATTTCTGTAAAGTTGGGCATTTTAACATGGGGATCATTGAGTTTTGTAGTCAGTCTCAAGCGGCCATTAGAGGAACTGCAGTTTTTGGCACTTATGCATTGGATTCATTTTTCAGACCTGAAGGTTGTTGCTTGGTATTGAGCATATCTTAAATGTTTAGTTTTACATCATTCTTGGTTTTTTTTGTTTCTTTTTTAATTACAATATTTTGTCAACTAAAGCATGATTATGGTTTTAATGGCTATTGTAAGAGACTGTTCTATATTGTGTGCCCCTCTGCGAGGCAGAAAAAGTTTTAGGGAACTTCAGCAGTATGGGGCTCTTATATTGGAGTTTTGGTCAAAAATAAAAAGACAGCAGTTGCCAGAGATGTTACACTGTCTTCTATCCTGTTTATTGTATCGTTAATTATTCAGTTAGACAAACCCCAGATGCTTGGCTAAATTATCTTTAGGCAGCACAAAGCACATGGTGGTTACAAAAGCATAACTGCCACTAATCCGCACACAGACAATGTTAACTTTATAATTCAAGGTGTATCTTCAGATTTCAGGACCATATTTATGTCAGTAATGAATGAAGAGTTCTGAGGGGAAAACGGGACAGCTCAAAAGTAGACTGCTTACCATAGAAAAGTTTGCCACACTAACAGTATTGTTTGGATTGATTTAGCCTAACCGTGAATCATTCTTGCTTACGCCGCCATTATTGGCAGTGTGTGTTTGGGTAATTTACAGAAGCCATTTGTCTCTGCACCGAGGCCACACACAGAGAGCTAAGCTGGCATGTGTGGGTAGGAAGAAGGCAACTAGCTGGAAAGAGCTGCTGCCGGACTCAGAGTGGGAGGTTCAGCTCACTGGAAGCGGAATACCACAGACTCGCTGATGAATGATTTTAAAAATGATTCTTTTTGCATTTTTTGTCCAGCACTAATAGGTGTTTGGGAACTGGGGACTTCTTATGGTCTGTGCAGCTTTTCTGTCACATCTAAAATTCATGTAGAATATCACCCCCCTCAAGTATTCAGCTCATTAATGAAGCCAAATGAACTCAAACACAGTCTGCCTCAATACCCTTCCCAAATGGCACACACACACAAACACACACACACACACCTCCTCGCTAAGTGAAACAAATGCAGCATGTTTTAGCGCTTTCCCCGGCAGGTCAACAAATAAAGAGCTCAGGAGAGGTAGTTCCATCCACACAGCTTTTCTGTTTATTTGCATATTAAATGGTTACGATATCATCGACACAAAATATTCTGAAGAGGTCGTTGCACACCCTCCATGCCAACAGCCATCTACTTAACTGGAGCACCTGATGACACTCGCTGGCTGAAAAAAGTCCTGTAAATTTCACTAATATGCCCATTGGATTTTAAAAGGTGTACAAGTGGAACATTTGGCCCGGGGATGGAGGTAGAGGAAAAGTCAGCAGGCCACCGTGATCATTAGAACTCAGCCTGCATGGATTGTGCATGATTTCAAATCTTATAGTACTTTGGTGGTTCTCGTTAAGAAATCTTTCTCTAAACCAGACTACTGAATGACTGGATGTCTTGATGCCGTAACAATGAAATGGCTGACTGACCAATATTGGCGTCCTTGTACCCTGCTGCTTGAGAGGGGGGAAAAAAAACATATATAAGCTTTCTCTCAAAGGATTGTATATAAATTGTTTTCTCACAACAACTTATTATAGAAGAAGAAAAGTGGTTACAATTTTCAATGTTTCTTCCAAAGTATCTTATTTCAGTTTTGGCTAAGTGTAATTAGCCAAGCCAAGAAGACAAACTGTATGTACATTTCCTGCCCGGTGCCAAACAGCAGACAGACAAAGTTAGCAGCCAGCTGGTGAGCACAGTGGTGCATCCAGCTAAATAGGAATGTATTTTTCTCAGTAACTAAAAAAAACCCACTCCAAATGAATGACATGTCTGCTGGATGTGTTAATGGCCAACTGTTTGCTATTGTGTTTGACACATCAACTTTTTAAGGCGATAGTGTCAAGCTAAGTTTATAGTGTCCCTGGCAGGAGGTTGATGCGCCCAGTTACATCATCACGTCTTTTTCATTGAGCGCAAAGGCTCAGAGAGTTGTACTTGGTGGTGCACTGTACATAGACGGACACCTTCAAGGGAGGACTAGGTTCACACGTACAGACATGTCTACAACTCTTCATATCACACATAGAGACAGGAGAACTATTGGCCTAGATTTTTGGAAAGACAGCACTGGGAAGAAGAAGGTATTTGCTGCAAGGTGTAGAAAAACATGAAGAAAAAACAGTCTTAGTGTGACAATCCGAAGGAAAGAACAAGTGGTATGAAATAATTTCAACTCGGCGGTAAGTAAACGGTTATAATTACAGTAGGCTATATAAATGCAGTATTTGGTGGTATGTCAGTGTTTACTTTGTAACCGGGCAGACTTCTTTTCTGTTAACACTCTTTGACTTGTTGCTGTTCTCATGCACTGTTCATACATTTTACTATGAAAAGTTATGCACAAAAAATGTTCCATGTCCATCATAATGATGGGTGATTAATTTGTACACAAGGCTGCAATCACATGACCAATGAGCTGTCAGGAATAACAAAGGAAGCGGTCCCAAGCAGCTGAGTTTGGAGACGGGTTGGGGTGGTGGACGGATAAAAAAGTAAATAAATAAATAATAATAATAAAAATTCCCCAGAAGATTAGTCTACAGAACTATGTGAACTTTGAGTCACTTTAAATTATGTCCTCACCATGTTTTTTTTTTCCCCTAAAATCAACCTCCATAATTACATTAATTACGCAACTTTACAGTAAGGACAACTGTCTTTTGTGGGCCACTAATTCATAGTATATCATAAGAACTGTTGTATAAAAAATGTTGTGTGAGAATATTTTGTTTGCACACCATCTGGCGCTTCAGAGCATATTACAACAAACAACAAGTTGTTCATAAACACCTCTGTGAACTGTATCATGGTGTCTTGCATGAGCAAAGCTTTAGTGTTGTGTTTATTACTTGTTGTGCTGCCCTCAAGTGGCCAAAAAGCAATTCATGCAGCTTTGAAGTGAACAAATCTGGTTGAGACTATAGCATATATGGTGATGAAATGCACAGAGAAGGAGCTTTTGTTTTACAACCCAGAAAAAAAAACACAGAGTTAAATACAGCGCAAATGGGGAATTGAAAGATAATAAATTAATTCTTCCGCCATGTCTTTGACCTACTTACAAGATCAAAAGCTAAATCTTCGGTTTTAAACTCTAATAACAAAGCACCATTAGATTTCTGTGATCATTCACGCTAAGTAAAATTTAATATCATTCTTTTTTGTTTCTAATTACAAGCCCAAAGCATTCATATTATCAAAATAATCTAAAATCTCTTGCCCATCGCTTAGCTACTCCTACACGGTTATATCATTGGTCTCTGGTGGCTTCCAGCTCATTGTTTGTTGGCCCTGTTGAGCAGTGAAGCTCTTTATGCAGGAGTTGTTTGTTTTCTGAATGTTAACAATGACCTGCCAGTCATCACTGCTGATCAGAGTACTGAATGAGCTCTGCCTTTCTCTCTTTGTACCCTTGAGTCTGATTTCCAGCTCCCCAGGCAATTACAGTTCATTTGGCTGCATGTAAGGGAAACTGCACTGCCCTACTTCTCAGACTCCTCAGCTCTGTTGAAGGTTGAAGACACAATGCACTTAAAAAGGATCTATTCTATTCCATTTCATTGTATTCAGTTCCATATGTCTGTAGCCGAGTCTGGTCATATTTTCTATGCTGAATCAAAGCCACCCCCCGAAAAATGTATCCCTTCAGCAAATGATCTCTCTCAAGCAGAAAAGAGACGACCAAAATATCTGCCTTTGTATCTGTGCAGACGGTGTTATGGGTTTGCGCTTCAACACCACGCAGTATTAAAATGCCACACTCAAAGATTAAGGAGTTGATATGCAGAGAAGAGAATTCGGCAGAAGCACAGTGGGCTCGAAGCTTGTCACAGAGCCGGTGCTATAAAACACAAAGAGTGAGGCATTTTGAGTTTAATGACAAAAGGTTTATGTGCTGTCTTTTCCCCCACACTGTGGCTGTGGTTTGTTCCAGTACGTCCTCTCCAACACTTTTTTCCTCCCCTTTGTGAGGTTCTGTGTTGTTCATCTAAGTGCTGTTGGTCCTGGTGATGCATGGGAAATCAATGATGCTGTTGAGAATCTATCTGAGTTTATCTCCAGGCCATGATCCATATTAGCAACCCTCCTGCCCCTGAACCTTTATTGTAATGATCTGTCATTTTTAGAAACTGCAGCCATTTGTAAAAAGCTGCGCCAGATTGATCAATGTTGTTTACAAATTCAGCAGGTAGGCTGCAAAATTATTCCTGATAAATCATGCAGGCCTCCTGCTCCCCGAGATCCCCACAAAGACATCCACTTGTGATAGCATCCCTGTCAGATGAGGAGGTGGGGTGGGGGGAGCCGGCTGTGGCGGTGGCGGAGGGGGGTCAGCTCTCTGTATTCTTGGATGTCTTCTAATTAATCTGGACAGCTTCCAACGATGTGAGAGGCCCAGTACGGTCCATCTCTCACCCCATGAGAGTGAGTCTTGACCAAACTGTCACTTTTTTAACACAGTTCTGCGTGAAGACAGTCACACTCTCTGACCTCGCCCATGTAGGCCTGGCTCGCTGCCATATTCCCCGAGCGTGAGTTTAGTGGCATGCGGACGAAAAGCAAAAGGATCCTCAGCGACAAGTGTAAAGATATATAAACTTTTTTTTTGGCAAAGAGAGATATTTTGAACTTGGAAGATATCAACCTAGTTTTATTGACTTTGTTTCTGCTGAACATGATTTTATAATCTCTTTCCTTTGTGCCATACAATTTTCAATTATAATGAAAGACGAGGAAAGATACCCTCCATGTGAGAATCACAGGAAATCCTCCCCAGTCATGCTCCACTGTTATCTGCAGCACATCTCATGGCAGGATTCTAATTTTGAAGATTGACTTTGTTGAGGTCAAAAGACAGGGATGTCAGTGTATATCTCAGATATGAATTGTCAAAGCCTGAAGGGAAAACTCGCTAACTAGAATGCCATAAAGTACCCCAGGTTCATGTTGCTTGGCAACAAAGAGTCTCGGAAAAGATTTGAATGCAGCTCAGACATTGCTAAATGAAAAGCTGCTTGAGGTAAATATCTGCCTTAGTTGCGTCTTCTCTGTGATGTTCTCTAATTATAAGGCAGCTGGGCTGCTGAGTGTGGAATATTCAGGCTGCATCAAACCAGAAAAATTGGCTAATCTTTCCACCTCACCTCAGCCGCTCATGATGAATCAACCCTGCCTTATCGCACACAAGCTGGAGTTAAGGTAATTAGCTGTTTGTTTTAGGAAGCTTAATTAGTATTGTTTAATTACCTTCATTAGATGGAACACTCTACATACACTAACAGATTTGGCACACTTACTTTGCGGTTTATCCCAATCAAATGGAACAAAAAAGTTCCTAATTGTGTATTAAAATGCAGGAACTCATTAGCTTGTTTGAGGTTACGGTGCCAACATTTCGATCATTACAGGAACACTGTAACACCAAGTTTGGCTATGAAGGGTTATTTTTTTGTGAATGAATTTACAACTTACTCTTCTGGAAACGAAGCAAGAAACCTTCATCAGCCTACGATAAAAAGGGAAATCAATTATTTGCTTACAAGCAACAACAAGAAATAAAAAAGCGAGGAAATAACACAAAGGATAACTCGAGGTGATGAAATACAGAGAAAACCATCTTCACGCACAGACCGATCCGCCCCCACAATTATATTCCAACATTTTCAACCACACTGACAAATCACCTATGACTGCATGCACAGTGAACCCAGCCTCCCCCTGCTGCGCTGCCCAGAGCTTTTTTATACCCAGGGAGTTGGACTTAGCCGATCTACTTCGCTGAGCAGGACGCCGCATGTTTCAACTCCTGCACTGTAGTCACACCAGCCACTGCAAGCCACATGCAATTCTCCATTCACTGCTCATTGATGCAATTAGAAAGGAATTAACATTAAATATGCATGCTGCCCCGAGACACAACACAGAGGAAGAAGTTTGGTCTCCACTTGAGTGCCAAAGCGGCTTGAATTCAGACATTGTAATGGAAAAGAGTTGGCACCGAGAGACGCCCCCCCCTCCCCGATTATTCCTCATTCTTCTGTGAGGGAAAAAGAAGAGCACATGTGAATAGATTCCCCACTGCCAGGGTTTTATTTGACTCAACCAAATTGGAAACCATACAAAGCAATTGGTTTGCTGACAAACGCTATCTGCAATCCTCTGAACTGGTGCCAGTGTAATTCATTATTATATGACATAATTGTCTCTCTTTCTTCTGTCTCTTTGAGTGAGGGCTGCTGCTAATGCTTGGTCAGCAGAAGCAGGGCCAGCCGGCACGTGTGTCAGATAGCATCTTAAGGCTCCTGGTCTCCATCTGCCAGTCCCTTATTATATCCTACCTCCAATTTGTACATAGGATCTTATCTACATTTCAATTAGCCTCAGGCAAAGGCTTTACCGTGATTGCTAATTGGATGCACCAACCGGGCCGGGTTCGCTGTCTATTTCTGTGGCCCAGGTCTGTCTGCTGCATCTCATGAGATCAAATCCTCTGTGGATATGCACAGAGAGGAAAGATCAGGCAGAAAGTGTGCCCTATTATAGTTCTCTCTGTATCTCTCGGTGCCTTTACTTGTGGCGCTTATATTTCTGTACTCCTGCAACTCAGCAAACAGTATTCCATTAAGCGACAGGGAATATGTCCCACTACAGCACTGGTATGATATGTAATTTCACTCTTTAAACTAGCTTGCTATTGAACCAAATGAATTGCCTCTACAACACTTGGAGTGCGGACGTTTTGATGTCAGTGTCCCGCTGTATACCTCTGTATAAAACCTCTTTTTGTTTGCAGTAGAAAAAAAAAGCAGCAAAGTTAATTCCTTTACTCAGCCCTGTAAACACAATCAAATCAAGTCTGTGGTGCAGAAAGGAGCAAAAATTTAGCTCGGGCCGACATTGTTGGATCAAGGTAATGCTCTATTGGTAACCAATATGTATTTTTGTGTGATGAATGAAGCTATTTTTTGGAAGCCTATTCATCTGATTTCCTTTCAAGCTCAGCACAGACAGGTGCAAGAAAACACTCAAATAAATTCAAAACCATTTCCAATTTTCAAAATCTGATGAGTAGAGCAGGGCAATAACACGCTCTGATTAAGCACTGTGTTCCTGTCCTCTGTTCCCGCCTCATTACACCAGTCGGCTGTATCATTTAGTCTTGTTTGGAGAGGCAGATTTGTTTTATAGAAGTGGCTGGTAAATAAATGCAAAGCTTGGATGCTCACAGTGGCTTGTTTACTCCATCCAAAGTTGTTCTAATAGTGTTGTTTCCCAGCCGCCCACTAGATGGCACGGTATCTTCTCATTATGCAGCAGTGGCAGAGGAGGGGCTGCTCTCAATTCAGAGACAGGAGCCTATATCCACAAGAGACACTGCAATCCAATTTGGAACCTTTTGTGTACAGCTAACTTCACTCCAGTCTTGCTTGTGGATGAGGAATCGTTCTGTCACCATGCCGTCTTTATCATAACCATAACCCACTTAAAAAAAAAGATAAATCCCTGTGACCTTTATTGCAATGGACATCTGATGAGTCAGTTTTTTTCCAGGTCAGCTCAGATTGAGATGTTCTGCTTTTGTGCTCCTTTTGTCAAAGATTTAGTGCGCATAGCAGAGGGGAGGGAGCTTGTCACAGCTGTTGCTTACCCAGGCCAGAGAGCACGCTGTAGGAGTAATGCACGTAAAGGTTGGTATCTTCACACAGAAAGCACTTTCCTGTGCACTCAAACATCTGGAACAAGCAGAAACTACATTATTTTTTAGACTTTCAGCTCCAACAAATTATATTATCCTTGTCAAAGCACTCACAAAAGCCTGGAGCTGGTCCCGCTGTATGAACTTGGGAGAGGAAAAACTTTCGTTTTGCTTGAACATGGCTAGTCTGGGAAACAAACATTCTTTCCTTAACAATGCAGCAGGGTTAGCTGGAAGAGTTCACTGTTTCCTGCAGCGATTTCTGTGCCAGATGTGTTGAACACTCTCTAAGAGATCATGAATGCAGAGCAGATGCTTCATGGTCATGATTGCTAGGCAGAATCGGTTTGGTGGACAATTGGGTTTCGGCCGAGAGGAACAAAAAGAGCATTGTTTATTCAATTACTGATTGGAACAGCTGAATGGACTTTCCTAGTTACATGTGACGACATCCATCACCACCTTCACTTTCTTCTTCCTCCTCACTTTTTAGCTCCTCATTTTCATTGTCTCCAAAGGTGCCTGGCAATATCACGAGCTGTAATCCTTTGGTTAGTATGCAGCATTTTACAGGCTCCGTGCTGGAATCTGGGGAGGCACACTTGAGTCTGCAGGTGTTTTCTTGCTCCAGCTCAGTAAGCCTCTTCTCTATCTTGTGTAATTAGGAGATAATGAACCCCCACCAACCCCCCATACCTGAATCTGCCGAATCATCTGCCACTGTTGAACTGTCAAATCATACATGGGTGACTCCAATAGATCATCCACGCTGCTTCGCTCAGCTCTGACTTCACACTTGTCAAAACGTCTTCTTCTCTACTCAGCATTTGCTTAAAGAAGAAAACACATTTATTAGTTCACAGTAAAAAATCAAACCTTACAGAAAAATGTAGGTATAATAAAGAGGTAATAAAATAATGCCAAAATAGCATTTCTGCTGGAATGACAGTGTGAACATTTACAAAACATCGACCCTAACTTAAGATATTTTTCTTATTTTGTACAATAAATAAATATTACATACACTAAAAAGCATAGATTTTCATGTCTCCATCTGCTGGTGGGCCATTACAATAAGAGTAAGCATAATTTTATGTTAATTACGCTACAGAATAGAATTGATGATCACTAAAATTAGGTGGGGACAAAAAGAGGATGTATCGTTATCAGCATTGTTTATCGGCCAAATGAGTGGTTATATATCAGCATATTGGATATCAGCAAAAAAAAAAAAAAAACAATAACATGCATCTCTACAAAATAGTAATATTTAAGAAATTAATAATTGCATTACTTGGTTATTACAGTTTTTCATGATTTTTACATACCAGTGGTACTTGTAGTGTTTCTAACCGGTTTTGCTATGTTGCTTTCTGCTGTTTGGGTCCAGGTCTTTGGAGCAGTGAAGTAAGGCTGCAATGATTCAGGTAAGAGCTTGACATCTTGAGGAAATACTGAGACCTGCAACAAGTACAACAGCTGTCAAGGAATCCGTCTTGCTGGTAAGACAGTGCTGGACCAATTTACACAACTACTCAGCTTCCAAAACAGCCATAAGCAAATCTTCCACTGAGGTGATGACAAGCAATACAACAATACAGCAGCAATGGAAAAATCTGATTCAGTATCGGTGCATACGGCAAGAAGTGGAGTATGGGGCTCATTTCCTTTTAAAGCAGCTTCATAAACCGAGTGTGTTCTAAAATAAAAACAAACATGCACCTGTCAAGGAGAGTAAGGGACTGCGCTTAAAGGCACTGTATTTTTTCTGACTCTGCATGAAACTCCCCTGTTGCTTTGTTCAGCCTGGGGATGATTTAAACACACTTTGAAGGTCTGATTTTTAACATGAGAATACTTTGAACCGTGCCTGTTTGTCTCTCCAGGAGACTCCTCCACAACAGGGGAAGTTTCATTGGGTTGCAAATGTGGATACAGATGGAATCCATGATTCAGATTGTTTTAGATGTGCCTTTTAGGAATTTCTTTTTACCAAGCTGTCAAAGACAGCTAGTTGATATGTTGACAAAGGACAGATTTTACCCTCACTGGTGCAGTGAGTTCATCTTAGGGGGATGCAACACCAGCCCAGTTGCCAGAGTAAAATGTTTGTTTCTGCAAACCATATATTTTACATTTGTACATTTCATACATATCATGTCAGTCTTTCTGAAGTGATGTAGTTCAGACTGAATGTATATGAGCTGTGTTTCTCATCAAGAGGATAAAGGGAAGACGGATGGTGTGACACCTAGGTAGGACAGATGTCAAGCAGCAGACAGTAGAAGACCATTGCACAAGATCAGCCAATGACAAAAGAGGGATATTTGAATGAAACTATAGGACATTTTCAGATATTTTTGTGGCAGTCAAACCTGTATTTTAAGCCTAAACGGGGTTCATCCACGAATGAAATCACTCTGATTGGCAGTTAATCTCATTGCGCAAGAAGAAAAACGCAAGTGAGGAAAGCAAACACGTGGCTGAAGTCAAGTGTACGTGAGATTGAAACAAACTTAACAACTGAGGTCTAAATATATGATTTGTAATTCTTTGTGTTATTGTTCACTAGCCCACATATCCTTTGCTCCTTTAACAACGCGTTGGGGTGTTAATGTACTAACTGGCTAACTGAATCCATCTTGTCCATCTTCCATCACAAACAACTGCCACATGCTGGTATGAAGAATTATTCACCCTCATGCAGGCGCAGAACATTCATGCTACTTGGCTAATGTCTGTTCTTTTTGTGGTGTGTTTATTTGCAACTTTTTTGCCGAGACACGAGCGACGTGAGGAGACCATAGACTGTACAAATAATGAACATAGCTACCATGACATCAACCACTGGTTTGAAAACTGGCTAAAACCTTGAGTACAGAATTTGGCCATCGCAATGTTGGCTTTTTAAGAGCCAGAAGTGACCATATTTGGACAAGTGGCTGGAGTTGTGGAAGAGTGGATCTGAATAAGAAGCAGAAGAAACTATCGACAGATAGCATGCCACTCAAGCAGCCCCATACTTAAATATGTGCAACTTTGGGACTTAATTATAAATGGGTCAGTTGTAAAAGGAAAAAATCACCACCATACAGTTGTCAAAAATGTTAAAATTTGTCATAAAGACCAAAACCGTTTTTTGTACCAGGCTGTAAACATGTTTAGTTCTGCTGTCAAATTGGGCATTTTAACATGTCGATAGACTTTGTTTTGAAGCCAGCCTCAAGTGGCCATTAGAGGAACTGCAGTTTTTGGCACTTCAGTATTGGCTTTATTTGTCAGCCTCAGAAGATGCGCCTTGGAGGACACTAGTTCCTTATACCGGTTTGGAGTGCCTTTAACCACAGCTTTTTCACAACATAAACTTCATAAGTATTTTTCAACATATCCTTGAGGCATATGAAACATAGAAATGTAATGTGTTTTGCAGAAACATACAATGCCAAAATTTATTCTGGCAATCCTGCCTGTTTATTAATATAATACTAAAGACTCTGAGTTGACACTAGCAATTCATATCTGTAAGTAGATTAAAGAATGACTCTCCTCTAACAATGTGGCTTAGATTCAGAATCATAATTATCAACATGCTATTAATCTTGCAGGCTGTACCAAAGTAGAAACTGTTACAACTCACAGATGTACAATTCTCTGATCAATGACTGGCTCTAAAATGCAAAATGGGGCAGACTGGGGGTTTTAAGCATTAAAACTATCAAATAGTGCAATAAGACACTGGCTTTGCAGATTCCTCAGAAAGTGCAGTATAGCCAAACTTCACCGTGGACATCACAGTGCATGGGGGGATTTTTTATAGATCTGAAGCAGGTTTGGGTCTTTATCAAGCACTCACACAGAGACACCCACACTGACTATTAAGGAAAGGCTGGAAATTGCAACCTTCTGCCACAGCAGGATGGTTTATCTCACCTCGGGGTAAAGTGACGCATTGATTTCATTGACCGCTAATGGGATATACTGTATTTACAGAGGCAGGGGATGGCACAGCTTTGCCTGAAGTACAAAGCTCTATTTGGACTCACCTGCACAGCTTTAGCTGACACTGAGAGCCCACAACTGCTTTTTCGACTGTTTTTGTGAGTTGCTTCAGTCAAAGGTTTGTCTTGCCTGTTTCCTCAGTTTCTCTAGAGGCCAAAGTGCAGCAGCTCCTACCACTCTTCTGAAAATCTTCCAACAGCTGAGGCGTCAGTCAATCCGCTGAATTGTATATAAAGGCTTGTCATTAAGGTATCTCAACCTGCAAGTAGGGAGAAACTATTTTGATCATTCACATAAATACACTTAATACACTGTTGATCGGAAAAGCCTTACTGCTTTTTTTGTTGCACCTGGCAAGACTTGCAGAATTTGAGGCATTTCCCAAAGTTGCAGAACCTCCTTTAGGTAGACTGCACAAGGAATCGGGAGCCAAAGGAGCTTTGACATAGCATTTACTTTTCATTTAGAGATGTTAAGTGTTAAAAATGAGATGAGACTTATCACACCAGCTTTTATCTCTGACTTGCCTTGACTTTAGGGCTGTAAACAAAAGTGTGAATACAACTACATCCACCAACAAATATTTTGATTTATATGAAAAACAAAAATCTGTCAATATGAAAAAGAGATAGGAGACTTTTTTGGCCTGTTACAGGCAAGAAGGCACATCATACATGAATAGTGACATTTCAAGAGTTTGAAAAGGCAGGTGTGTCATTTATCTGTGTCCAATCACAAAATCTTGAAGGATAACTAATTTCTTCTCCTATTGTGACTTAGTTTTTTGGATGATTATTGTGTGTCCAGGAGCCTCAAGAGGTTTTACTGGGTCCTTTGGATAATGTGGATGAATAAAACAGGAACATGGAGTGATGTGAAAATGTATTTCAAGGTCAGTGAACTTGATTCACAGAACATGATCTCAGATCTCTACAATTTAAGCCTTATTCACATATATATGGTGTATGTAATAATGTGAAACTAAAGTGCATCAGCTATGATGCCTTGTAAGTAATGTAATGCTAATGCTTTTAAGGCTTTTATGGTCAGGTTCAGGTAACTCAAGCACCTGCTTAAGCTTAGGGAACTTTGGTTAAGTGTTCAATACACATGGCCAATTATTTTCACAGCCTAGCCTTAACCACACATGGGACTTGGGGCGTCTTGTGCTTTGTATGCCCTGCTGTCTTCTTGTGCCAATTAACACTACATATAAGAAAACATAACACTTCAGTCATTGTGACAGAACATAAGGAGTGTACAGGAAACATTAGAGGGAGCTGTGGTTGCAACAGAGTAAAATACATCATAAGCGAAGAGACTAATGTGGTAAATGTCAAACCGAGGAGCCAGAAAAAAGAGAAAGAATGTTCTTTTAGCTTTTGTTTGAAATAAAACACGGCAAATACAACTGAGGAATAAACAACTGGGATACCAATTCACCCTCATATTGAAAATGTTCCCCAGTTCCCCACCCACAAAATGTACACCCATGCGCATTATTGTGGTAACCATTGTGCTCATTTTAATCTTATCATTTGGGTATTTTAGAAAACAAGTGCATCTTTGCATTAAGGGAATCCACCTTTTAAAGGTTGTGGTAAAGGGCAGCAGCCACAGGGTTGGGCAGGGCCCCAGCTGATATTGACAGCATCTCTAAGTGATGTCTCCAGATTCTTCATGCATTATTCATACATTGACTGGGGGGACGACTCTCCCCAACTAGACTTCCCTCAGAGATTTCTCACTGGCCTGTGTCTGTGCCAGCTTTGTTTAGGCTAAAGTGCATACCTGGAGGGAAAATACACTATATTTATCTTCTACATATTTATTGGAAAGTTAGCATTCAGAATGAAACAGGCCTCTTCCTTTGGTGTTGGGAGCAAAACTGCATAATCATAAAAAAAAGATGCCTGGTATTAAAGCAAACTTTCATAAAGTATTGAACAATATTTTTAGATTCCTCTCAGTAGTCTACAGTTCTATTACCATTATAAACACTAGTCTTCATAGGTCACCTCTGTGCTAATTAATATAGATAAACGAATGAATAATCTGCCCTTATCTCAGACACCTGGTAATTATGTATAATAGTTCAGAATTGCATTCATTTAACATGCTAATTAAAGGCTTAGCATTTATGGCTGTGCCTCAGAGGCTGATTTTGTTAAAGAAACACAGCCTAACTGATGTTTTAGGCACTTGGGTGCCTAGGCCTATTTCTTCAGATCAGTGTTAGTCTTTCATCAATTGATGATCTTTTAGCTGCCACACAATTGTTCATTTATCTCAACAAGGGTGATGGATACAATTGACCTTCTCCTCCTAATGAAATGGCATTTGTACTGCCAACCTGTGCACAAAACATCCTGTCGCTCTCACAACTGTGCTTGTCTGCTGATGTAATTTTCTCCCTTTCCTCAGTTCTGCTATCAAAGGTTAAAAAAAAAAAAAGTACACCTTTGCATTAAATGACATACAGTCAAGATTTGGAAGATCTGCTCCCAGCAGCAGGTTTTCTGCAGCATGCTAAATGTCTATAATTGCAAGGCCATTTTCTCCTTCACACATCAAAAGAGATCATAATACTAAATACTATACACAGGTTGCTTTCTAGATCTTGTTCCTGATTAGTTATATATTGGACATGTGTAATCCCTAATAGCTTTTGGTCTGTACACATGCTGTTGGTGCAAAGTAAACAGAAAACAGAATACAAACCAGGACAAAAAAGCATTTGTGTTATTTGTGGCCTGTATCATCATTTTCCATTTACACTGTAGATACTAGATTATTAAGTGTTGAAACTAAACTCCATTATATAATTCTGTACTTGTTTAAACTTAACATGTTGGGGACTTTCTCTGATCACTCCAGTTTTTTCCCCTCCATGGTCCAAAAGCATGCAGATTAGGTTGACCAGTGATTCTAAATTGCCTGTGGCTGGGAATGTGAGTGAAGCCCCTTTTACACTGTCTGTTCAAGCAGGCTGAATGGAACTACGACGTTGGCAACCGAGAACTGTTGGCAGTGGTCCTGGCGCTCCAAGAATGGCGGCACTGGCTGGAAGGTACAGAAATCCCCCTTATCATTTGGACTGATCACAAAAATCTCGCTTATCTCCGCTCAGCCAAATGCCTTAACCCTCGTCAAGCTCATTGGTCACTGTTTCTCAGTAGATTCAGTTTCACTCTCTCCTATTGCCCTGGCTCACACAATACCAAACCTGCCTCCCTCTCTCGCTCTCCTCTTCTGCCTCTGACCACGCCCAGCCCCTGCAAAACAGGGGCTGGGCGTGGCTTCCTGGTACTGAAGCTCTCAGCAAAACTTCCTCACCTGTGCCTCATCACCAATTCCTGCAGCATAAAGTCGCCTGCCTTCTCAAGGGCCAGATTGTTTGCCACCTTACCAGTGGGCTTGTGGATTTTGTGCTTTCTCATGTTGTCTCTGTGCTTCCTCCAGTGCTTCTCCTCACTGAGCTCCAGTGCCTCGCCGCCCAGCCCCTTGCCTTCGGACTCAGCCACCCTCAGCCCTCTTCCCCACAGACAATCCTCGCTCTCAGCCACCACCAGCCTCACATTTTCACTTGCCACGGACAAGCCTCGCTCTCAGCCACCACCAGCCTCTCGATCTCTCTCACCATCCTACAGCCACTATTCCCTACAGCCTCACCTGCTTCCCCCAACTTCACGCTTCCCAGCTTCCCATTTTCCAGGCCCTTTACCCTCTGCATCATTATTTTCATTAAAAGATTTTTTGTTAATTGTTCACCCCATGTCTGCATGTTTGCTCTTGGGTCCTACACTCTCACTCTGGTTACGCAGAGCATCACAAATTTGGAGCAAAGTGGTGGATCAGCAGACTTTCATTACCACCCCTAATGCCATGCTACTAGTCTATATAAGGTCCAGTTCAGTTAATATTTAATTTGCATAAGCAGTTGTCAAGTCTCAACCAGAAAGGTCACCTGAAACGGAAATTGCTATATAAATGAGTAATATGACAAGTTCTTTTTTAAAATAAAACTGTCATAAATGCCACATATTGATCTTGGGATCTCTGGACCTCTGGAATTTAATGAATGATGGATAGAAGAGGATTATTTTAACTGTAGTAAAGATTAATTATTGCTCTAGTTTTGCCAAGAAGACTTGTTAGACTTCAATCAAGCTTTGAGTCAGCTGTCGGGAGTCCAGAGGTCCTGCCAGGCCTTAAAAAGAGGCGAGCTTCTGATAAATGGAAGATGTCCTGACTGTTAAGTTTTATGTGCCATTCCAGGTAATGTGTTAATGGAGTGTCTGCCTCGTGTGAGGTTGGATCCTGCTGAGGGTTTAAAAGAAACTGGCTGAGATTTTGGGTTGAGACTTAATTTGGTATGCCTGCTGTGCAAATCAAAAAAGCCATTCTTTTTCTTCTTCCTTTTTTTCTTCTTCTTCTTATTCCGTACTTAAGTCTTGTGAATAACTTGTCTTTCAGTGCTGCCAACACATATGCAAAAAATACATGATAATGAGCAACTGAGTGGAAATGGTGTGCTATAACTTTTTAAGAAATCTGATAAATCTGCACATACATTGGCAAAAAAGAGAAATTAACTTACACACACACACACACACACATACACACACACACACACACACACACACACACACACACACAAAACAATTGGAATTTGTTCCAAACGATGCACAGACCCAGTCCTCTTAGGACACCTATTACTATAACATTACTATAGTTTCTTTTGCTCACCTTATATATCATCAAAAAGATATTATTATGATTTATCATGACAACTAAAAGTTAAATTTACTTGTGTTTGAGACAGATGTCACCTCACTTGCAACAGCTGGTGCAAAGTTGTGTAAGGCTCAAGACTTTTAAGCGGTGACAAAAACTGAAGCTCTGAGATGTCGTCATATGGCTTTGTGACTCCATCTCACTATCATAATTCCAGTCACCCTATTAATATAAATCTTAACTCAGGCCACCAACAGAGAAGATTTAAATTAAAATCTGTTGTTGGTCTTCTTGTCACAGGTGGAAAATTGTTCTAACATAGGAAGGGATAAATTAAAGCAGCGTCCTTAACATCAGAGAGCAGTGCTCTTTCCAGATCTTGATGTAAATATACAGACCAACATGCTTTATTAACATGTATGTGTGCTATACTAAGGGTAAAAAAGAAAAAAAAGAGTACATGAAAAAATGTATCGCTGTCTATTTTTCTAACTTCCCCACATGAATCAAAAATGTTTCTTCGCAAAAACTATAAATATCCAGCCCTGCTGTTCTCATGATCCCCAGTCTTAAGTTTCTACTTGGCTGAATGGCTCCTCTTTCATTGTAATGGTGGACGCTGTTCCTTTGTCAGAGTAACGGGTGCAGGGTTGACATTAAACCAGTCCTTCTCTGTCCTGGGGGAGCCGCTGGTGTTTCTGCACATCAGATTTTCCCTCTAATCTGTTTCTTCCTTCATCTCTCTGTGGGACCTGCACTTATCTGTGCTGTTGATGGAGGGAAAGGACCTCAGACTGAGAGAGAATGGAACTCTCGCTGCATTGAAGACTGGGAACAAAAGGCCTGCCATCGTCACTGTCCCCTTGTATCTTGCCGCAACCCTTTAATAGCTATTTTGGTGGCTGTAGGCTGTTATCTCCCCTTCACTCATTTACCCCCTTCAGCCGTACAGGCCATTATCAGATCCAGATTCAGCTGTTTTCATTTCCCTTTATTGTAAAAACATGAGCAAAGTTGGCACTGAAACGCTTACCACGCACAATCACAAATGGCCACTAATGCTATGAGGTGCCGTGAGGTTGCTGTGAAATTGAGGAAAAGCTCATTGTTTCCACACCATTTGAAAAGACCAGTGGTGGTTATACAGAAGCATAATTGAAGGATGCATTCCTTTGATAGTTGATTGTTGAGAGGTGCTTGGACTAGTATGTGGCCCTCCATTTTGCAAAGAAATCCAGAAAACTCCTCAGGACATTACGTTGCAACATTTTCTTGAAACTCAGGGTGAGATTGTCAAATTGTGTTTGTCTTTTTCTTTTACACAATTGAACAGAGAAGAAAACCTTGAATGTGCACCCTTTAAAATTGTGGTCAGTGCAGCACAATCAGAAATATTTAGCACAAAAAATACTCCAATATTCTATGTTTTAATGAAGAGAGGTTGAAATGGCTTGTTTCACTCACGTTTCACTGCATGTCTTTCAACATTTCGCACAGTCCTGTCACAAAATAAAACAACATTTCAAATTGTACTAATTCCCTCCTATTAGTGAGAAACAGTCTCAAACTGAACAGTGGCTTTCATGATGAAACAGAGTGAAATGACAACAGTTTAATGGCCCCTCTGAATCTGCATTAACCATATGCCAGCTTGCACTCCCTTAGTTTGATGAGTCATTAATATAATGTCTCCAAACGCAACTTGCGTCATCTTTAAGCTTCAGTAGGCTGTAATTTGTGGCAATAACACTTTTTTCGGGGACTTGTTTATGAATAATGAATAGGTGGACAAGTTAAGAACTGCCACAGTTGGAGAGGGCTCATGATTGTGCAGCATGGGTGACCTCTGTCAAACACCATCTGTCTCCTGTCACTGAGATGCATGGTGCCCAGCCACAGACAACTCAACCCACCAGACACTGAGGAAGGAGATGTTTGTCATAGTATGCACAGTTAGGTTTTTTTGGCCTTTGCTCTGTACAGTCTTGTTAAATGCCATTATTTATGTTGACGACTGACTTATAAGCTTATTTAATTTAAACTTACTTTAAATTTTGCTGACCCTTGGCACAGAATAACCACATAATAACCACTCAAAAGGGGATATCAACTCCTGCTGATCACTAGCCATTTTTCTTGTCATCTTCTAGGTTACTGAGATTTGGAGCTTCTTAAACATGCTCTAGTCTCCCAGTCACCTTCACCCAGTATACTCAAGGAAACACTGTTTATTTTCGAGACTTGAATATTCATGTATTCAACAGGTAATTTAAAGACTCAGTCTACTGTAGTGAACCAACACCCTTTCATGCCGAGATGTCACTTATTGATGCTTTGTCAGTGCATTCACACCGAAAGCAAACAATGGTTCCCAGGTGAAAGTCCAGTGTCTACAGGAAATTACTGACAAAACGGCGGTATTTATGGACTTCGGAATGGTTCTGTCCAGCCGCATTACATCCTGGCGCTGCCTGGTGGCATATCACATGGCCGCCACAAGTGCCGTCCGGCCACATTATGACCTGACACCACCCACTGTTAAATCATACTTCTGCAACAGGTGCCATCCAACCAACTGGCTGTTTATCCCAACACCATGAATGGTTCCAACCAGCCAGGGGGGTTGATTACCCAGGGCCCCAATAGAATAGGGGCCCTCAAAAGCCAGGAATAAAAAAAATGGGTTTGTTTGAATTGTATATTCTAACTAATTAATGCCGTAACTAAATTAAAATTGGCTGAATAAATCAGTTAAAAGACTAAACTTTGTATAGCCTTTATATAGAGATTGTGGATGCTCTTTGAGGCCCCTCTCACTCATTAATGCTGTAAAATGGTTTAGCCCCTATACTTTGATACATCTCTGTAGAGCCGAATAAGCTTAGCGACAGCATGCTTGTGCTCATAAGAAAGGGAAATTGGGAAAAAAGAAAAGAAAGTCAGAGACAAAAAAGGAAAGGAAATAAATTGACTTTCCCAAGAGACATGGATTAAGAGAGGAAGGTTGGGGCCCCACAGAGGCTGAATCTGGAGCTGGAGCTGGAGCTGGAGCTGATGATAATTTCATTGATGAGACCCTGGTGGAGAAGGCTGGTTTCGCCCTCGAAGCTCTCGATGTGCCCAATAAGTTAACGGCTCTCAATGGGAGGTTGATCGCCTCCATAACCCACCGCACCGCTCCCATATCCCTCAATATCTTAGGTAATCGTCACAAAACTATCCATCTGTTTGTAATAACCTCCCCCCTTACTCCTGTGGTTTTGGGATTACCCTGGTTAAAAACCCACAACCCCCAAATTGACTGGAAGACTTCCACTATCACCGGCTGCAGTCTTTAATGTCATTCTCTTGGTATCCGTTCAACATTCCCTGCCCCCTCTCTGCCCCCTCTCACAGCACAGCTCCTCTCCTAGTCCCTCCTGATCTGTCCTTTGTTACTGTAGATTATCACGACCTGGCTATGATCTTCAGTAAGGACCTGGCACTATCCCTACCCCCTCACGGGGCACAAACAACATGTGATGCTGTTATTGCAGAGGCTTTTGGAAAATAGACTGTTTGTAAAACCGGGGAAGTGCAAATTTCACTCCCCCTCTGTAAGTTTTCTGGGCTACATCGTCGCCAAGGGCCAGCTCCTACCCGATCCATCCAAGATTCTGGTGGTCACAGATTGGCCCACACCTTCCTAACGGAAGGAATTGCAGCCCTTTCTCGTATTCACCAATTTCTCCCGCCATTTTATCAGAGACAACAGCATGCTGCCCCCCTTACCCATCTCACCTCCATCAAAGCTCCTTTCTGCTGGACTACGGAAGCCGACCACGCCTTCACTCACCTAAAGTCCCTGTTCATCAGCGCTGCTGTGTTGGTCCACCCTAACCCATCCCTACAGTTCGTGGTAGAGGTGGACGCTTCAGACACTGGCTTTGGGGTGGTCCTCTCCCAAAACAACACAGGTATCCATAAACTCCATCTCTGTGCTTTTCTCTCTCATCGATTATTCCCTGCAGAGAGAAATTATGATGTCGACAACTGGGAGCTGCTGGCTGCGGTCCTGGCACTGCAAGAAGGGCACTGGCTGGAAGGTACGGAGCTCCCTTTGATTATTTGGACAGATCATAAAAACCTTGCTTATCTCCATTCTGCCAAACATCTTAATCCTCGTCAAGCCTGTTGGTCCATGTTTCTCAGCAGATTTAACTTCACTCTTTCCGATTGCCCTGGCTCTCACAACACTAAACCATATTCCCTCTATCAGCTCCACTCCCCTCCCTCTGATTCCAGCGAGTCAAACCTATCATTTCTGCCTCCTGTGTCATGGGTTCCACCTCTTGGGAGATCGAGGCAGTGGTAAGGCAGGCTCAGGAGAGTCAACTGGATCCCCTCAGGTTCTCCAGTGGGGACACTCATCCAAGCTTATCTGTCACCCTGTGGCGAAGCGTACCCTCCGGTTCCTGCGTCAACATTTTTGGTGGTCAAGCATGGACAAAGACACTAAAGAGTTCGTGGCTGCCTGCTCCATCTGTGCTCGAGGAAAGGCTTCTCACCAACCTTGTGCTGGCTTGCTGCACCCCCTACTCATCCCCAGCCACCCCTGGTCACACTTTGCGATGGACTTCGTCACCAGTCTGCCTCCCTCAGATGGTAACACTGTTATTCTGACTATTGTTGATCGCTTCTCTAAATTGTTCACTATGTGCCTTTGCAAACGTTACCCTCTGCTCTTGATACTGCTAAACTGTTTGTGGAACAAATTTTTAAGCTTCATGGTTTACCGATTGACATTGTTTCTGATCAGGGTCCCCAGTTCTCCTCTCAAGTGTGAAAGTCATTCTATAAATCTGTGGGCGCAGCAGCCAGTCTCTCCTTTGCTTACCACGGACAGACCAACGGCCAGACAGAGCGGGCAAAACAGAACCTGAAGGCGGCTCCGGTTGTGTTGCCGCTCACCACCCTGGAGCTCCTTTCTGCTCTGGTTCGAATACATCCACAACTTTCTCCTGCTCAGCTACGGGTATGTCACCTTTCATGGCTTGCCTCGGTTACCAGCACCCTTTATTGCCTGACAAGGAAGAGGCGGTGGCAGTCCCAGCTGTGGCCGACCACCTTCATCATGTTAAGGGAGTCTGGCGAACGGTTCGGGCAGCTCTTCAATGTTTGGCAGAAAGAAAGAAATAAACAATTGGCGGACCTCCATCGCTCCCCTGCCCCAACTACTGCCTGGGACAACAGGTTTGACTTTCATCACATGATCTCCCCATGCAAAAGGAATCATGTAGAGATCAATGAGATTGTTAATCCCACTGCTGTCAAGTTAGGCTACCTTCGTTCATGAATATTCATCCTGTGTTTCACGTGTCCCTACTCAAGCCTGTGTCCTCCAGTGGCTTCAGCCCTTCAGCTGTCCCCTCTCCACCCCCCTGGCTTATTGACGGTCAACCGTCTTTCACAGTCTCCCGCATCCTAGATGTTCATCCCCGTGGCCGTGGGTTTCAATATATGGTGGACTGGGAGGGTTACAAGCTGGAGGAGCGCTCGTGGCTCTCTCGGGGGCTCATTCTGGATGAGTCCCTTCTGCGCATCTTTTACCACTTGCACCCCTTCAAGCCCGGTGGTCCACCAAGAGGCGTCCATTAGAGGGGGGGTACTATGGTGCCTTGTAGTTTTGTGGTGTGCTTGTGGGCTTGTTTTTTGTGTGTGCTTGATGGTGTCTTTATGTGTCCTACCGTGTTGCAGGGGCTGGGCTGCCTTCCAGGTGCCGGAGCTCTATGCACACTTCCTCACCTGCACCTCATCCCCAATCACCTCCCCCACAGTATATAAGCTCCCGCTCCACTCTTCATAGGGTTATTTCCCACCTCACCAGGGGTACATTGGCCCTCTCTTCTGAGAAATTACTTCTAGTACTTTGGATTCAGATTTTTGTGCTCATTGTGCCTCTCTTGTGTTTTCTCCAGTGCCTACCATCACCAAGCTCCAGAGCCTCGCCACTCAGTGCTTCTCCGCCCAATCACTTACCTCTCTCACCACCTCAGACAACCCCCACATTTTGCTCCACCAGCCTCACGCTTCTCCTTGCCAAACCACTGCCCTCCGTCCCTCCAGCCTCACCAGTTTCCTCTGCCCTTACACTCCCTGGCTCCCTTCTCCCATACTCCTTTCCCTTCATCATTCATTCCCAACATTATTAAACCCAGTTCATTGTTCATCCTCTGTCTATGTGTTTACTGGCAGCCTCCTTGGCTAAACTGTAACATTAGCTAGCTCAGGGGTGCCAGGTGAGCTAGCAGAAGATGCATGCTTTCTTCTGTGTGGTGATACAGTTGTAGCTGGCAAGGTAGAAAATAATTCCGACATGGTCTGTGGATTATCCTGAGTAACTGGGTCATTATTTTTGCAAAGACATTACTGATGAGTTTTTCAAATGTTTCCTTTTTATTTATTTTTTGACACTATGCCACTATCGGCCAATATCTCGAACATTTGATAACTCACAACAAAACAATTTAGATTGGCAAACTTGACAAGATTGACAAAAAAGAAAAAGGAAAAACATGTTTTTTTTTCAAATTTTGGGGTGAATTGTCTCTTAAAGAGTTCAACTTGTGTTGCAAATAGATCAGCATTTTTAGAGGGCACATAAGGCAGCTCTTTAGACAACAAAGCAGTTACTTGATCACTAAGCCGCCTCCTAGACAAGTTCATTATATTGGAGGCCTTGGAGCTCTCTTTGTGTGCCAGCCTGCGCCTCCTGCCTCCCCGTCGTGTTGGTCTTTTGTTGTGGCTTCTGTGGTCCGGATGATTCGTCGGGGTGACTGTAAAAAACATGGCTGGGTGGATGTACCAGTAGTTTCATTTACAGATTCATCAGTGGAAAACCAAAAGACTAATCACCATCCCTCCTGCGCGCTTTTTGTTATGCTTCAGAGTGTAAGACAAGAAAGACAAGAAAAAACAAGGTGAGGCATAAAAATTCCAGGCAAAAAAGAAAAACAATACTTGGAGCGAGACATCGGCTGAGCAGTTTACCACTAAGGGATCAATGACAAACTGGAGAAAAGTAGAGAGTAAGGCCGGGCTGTGCACTGAGGCAGGAGAGAGAGGTGTTCAAAGCTGATGATGGTCAGGTGTGTAGATGGGATCGAGAAGCCACGCCTCCCTTCCGCAGGTGAAGACATGCAAGGAAAACAGACAACATAGAAAAGGAGGGACAGGGAAACAAGGGAGAAACACAGGGAGAGACACAGCAGATCCTAACACAGATTTCTTCTGCCGCTATGAATCATTTAAAGTATTACATATTGATTTGTGAGTGCTGATGACTTAATATTCTATTTTGTGATTTTTGGGCCAGCACCCTTATACTCCAGAGATAAATGAGTTGTGCAGGCCAGGTCTTTTGTTTGACCTGACGTGGGTGTCCAATAATTTGTTTGACCTCAAATTATTGGACACCCCAGTCATAGGCAAGTGTAATTTTTTCACCGAGACATCAACAGGAAGCAAGCAGTGCATCAAAAGATGGTTGGAAAGATTTTCAGGTTCATTCTTGTGGTCTCTGATCACCACCTCCATTCAAGGTTGGAAGTCAAGAAGATAATGAAAGATCTTGATAGACAGATATAGTGAAGTCCATGCCTTTGAAGTGTCTGTGTAAATGAAACTCGACCTCTTTTTTCTTGATCTGACAAGCCTCATGTATCCTCCTCAAGGTGTATGATGTCTGTGCTTGCTTCATCACAGGCAATTTTGATGTTTTGTGTTACACTCGTAAGTGATAACATCAGGATTAGTGCCAGTGTAATAAAGGTTAGCCTTCTGGCTAAAAATTAATCAAGCTAGTGGCTATGCTGGCAGCAAAATGGGCATTAGTGCAGGTGTGGGGAAAATACATTACAGCAGTAGCTAGGGGTAGAAATCAACAACAATGGCATCCAGTTACTGAAAATTAGGGACTTATCTTGTTGGAGTGATTTTAGTTAATGAGATAACAAATCAGGGCATATTTACTTTCTATTTCATTTAAAAGGAAGCAAACATTTGGTGGCTGGTAAGAGACTGCAAACATTGTGCACTTATTTGTTTCTATGACTGTAGGGCCATTGAATTTACCAGTGTTCTGCATTGAACATGCTCAAATTTTTATGGTAACAGTGAACTGAACGCATTAGTTTGCAACTTATGAACTTGACCGTGCGTGTCATTCACTCTAGGAACAGTTAACATCACCTGTTATACAGCACCAAAGGATTTATGGTACCTGGCGTGATAAAATTTAAAGGACTAAATTTAAGGAGGATTTAGAGTGTAAGGTTCCAACAGAAACACACCTCACATTTGTGTTGTGACAAAAAACTAGTCCAAATATCAGCCACAGCAGTATTTTTTGTACAGTAGAGTTATGAGTCATAAGTCATCGAGGTGACAAATAGGGCTAGGTAAAAAAATCGATTCATCAATGCATTGCAATATGTTTTTTGCTAATTCAATAACGATTCATAAAATCCTGAAATGGATTATTTCCTTTGTAATGACGCCCCGCTCCTGTGGGGGCAGTGTGAGTGCAGCCACAGTGTGATTGACTTTGTTCAAAGGCCCCGCTTGACCCCCAAACAACGTCTTTTGTTTATTCAATAAAATGGCGACAGTGGTGCAAGTAAGCAGTGTGTTAAAATCAGCGCCGACAACATGAAAAGTCGACGTTTGGATACCAGTCAATAGTCAATAGTAGTTAAGTGGTGTGTGAGCCTCGTGAGTCAGTGTTAAAACACTGCAACAATACGATAAACCTATGTAGTTGTTTCTTAAGTAGCAATGATGTGTGGAAGATGAAGAGACCTCCACGGACACTGACTTGGTTGCATAATAATCAGTTTATTACAACAAAGTTCAGCATCCACCAGGCACCATGGTCTGCCTGGGAGAGGATTCAGGACCAATGCGAATCTCTCTCTCACAGCTCATACAAGTCTCTTATATAGGTATAGGCATCAATACCTTTGTCAGTAAAGCAACTTCTCACCTGCTGTGATCAATCACAAGACCCCACAAATATCTCCTTATTTAAAAGGAGCCTCATTCCATGTTACTTTTAGCTTGGCGCCAGTATTCTGCACACTTGGCTTCCAGGCCTAACCATCCCTAGACCTTTGACCTGAGGCCTCCTTGGCTAACTGAAATAAGAACCTTAAGAAACTGAGCATAATACACCTCACCTACATAACCATTTGAGCCGACACCACACAGATGTTTGGCAGCCTGTTGCTAACGCTAAAGCTGTGGATCACACACAATGCAGGTTGACAAATCCTGCATAAATGTTTATTCCTTTTGTTACGTTTGGCTTAGGCAAAACTAAATGATTTATTTAAATTTATTTTAGTTTTATTTTTTATTTAAAAAAGAATAATGTAATGAAAAAAAGGTTTGGTGTCAGTTTGTTCTAAATCAATACAGATAATGCACGCTTTATTGAACACATATCAGAAGGTATTCTAATGAATTATCTGGATATTTCTGACATCAAAACACATAAAGGAATTGATATTGAAGCAGCTGGATCAATATCGAATCAAATCAAATCATGACCCAAAGAATCGAAATTGAATTGAATTGTGAGGTTCTTGACAATACCAAGCCCTAGTGACAATCAAAGACATCTATTCAGTTGTGTTTTTGATGTTGTATTTCTAGATAAAATTTAAAACTGTATAACAGATTTTTGAGTGACTTCTCTTAGTAAAAAAAAAAACCCAACAACAAACAAAAACAATGTGGTGAAAGTCAAATGATTCTTGTCTTGTATGAGTTCTTGCCTCTCAATCCTTTTATCATTTACTCTACTGATACTTATTAGATGATCACTGTAAATTACCTCCCTCATTAAATTGCACAGAGCAATATAACAAAAACATTCCCATCTTTAAAGCCTAATTCAATGAGGTGGCAACAGAAACAAGTGTCCCACTATGAGATGGTTTAAATTATCCCCAATTACCCAAATGTGTTGCCTAAAAGGCTGGCAGACCTGCTTCTACAAAAGTGGCACCCGGCAGTGTTAGCCATCCTACCTCTCTGGCCTGTTTCTCTGAGCATCACAGACCAGCTGAGTTGGTCAACATTAGCATGCTGTGTGCAGTTTGACTGGTGGCGCTGTACATCATTTCAATGCTATCTGATTTTAGACCAAGTTCAAAGAAGTTCCCTGTTGGTTCCCTTTGTAGTGAGCCATCAAAACATTATGAAACGCTTCAACGCATTTTGGCTAATTTGAAACAAGGCAGTGACAGTTCCTCATGAATTTTTTATGTGTTTTTGAAAGGGAAACTCAACGCTTACCCTCTTGGTGGTCCTCTGGTGGTTAATCCCATCCAAGACTAGTTTATGGTTGAGGATTTCACTTCCCAGTTGTGGGAAGAATCACTCCAATATCTCACGTCTTGTTTTAACAGCATGTTGGTGTAACATCGCCGCCTCAGCACATTAACTATATTTACTACCACCCTTTTCCACAGGAAATTGCCTTGGCAGGGTGAAGAAGTACTAGGAGAGCAATTCCTAAATTTAAGTCCCTCTACAATTTACAAATGGCCATTTCAAGATTCGCATGTCACATTTGTAATTCAAACAATGTGTTGGCTCGTTGTGGCCATGGTAGAGCTGCAGATGAGGATATTTCCATTGTGACCTGTGAATGCTAATAGTGAATGATGTCAACGGAATATAGAAGGTGTGACACACACACAAACACACACACACATACACACAATGTAATAAACCATCTCTCATAGAGGGGTGAGATAGGGAAAGAGCCACATTGCTTTTGCTAATGTCATGTTACATCATAGCAGGCTGTATGATAGTGTGTTTACATGGAGGAGAAAATGTTCGCATGTGTCAGGGTATGTGTGTATGTGTGTGTGTGCGTGTGTGTATGTGTGTGTGCATGTCAGTGCATGTATCTTCATTCAGCAGATGGTCTATTGAAATGAAAAGGCCATAAAAATATCCATCTGTGGTATTCCCTCTGTCCTTCACAGAGTAATTGTGCAGCAAACTGTCTAACTCCATCAACTCTACTTTTCTTTTATTTCTGTGTGAATTTTAACTCTCGGATAGTATGTCAGTCTCGCTGTTACTCCCAAATGTGTGTTTACAGGACGCCACTTCCTTGCTCACTCCCCGTCACGTTATCGCACCCTGTGACCTCTGATTATTTTCTCCTTCACCTGTCAATCTCCCCCGTCGCAAGCGTTCACAAAGTAGTCCCAGTTTGCAGCATCATGACAAAGGTGAGATTGACTGCAGTGTGAATGCTGCCGTGGACCGACCTGACACGGGAGGAGGAGATACCAGAGATGAAATAATGGGACAAACAGTCGCCTAGAAGCTGTCAGGGGAGATGAAGGCTGGATCTGCTGATATGACCAAAGTTCTTTCGGGACATTGATTAAACAATATTTTCTCAGACAGCACATCACAGAGGGAGTAAGATAAAACCATGCACAGGATGGAGAGACTTTGTGGGTGTGTAGAGGGTTTGGGAGAGGAGATCTGATATTTCCCCTTTCCACAACACATTCAATCATCCACAAACACTCTCACAAGGAATATCTGTAAATTTGTCTTGACTTTCAAGTTCTCTTCTTTCATTTTTAGCTTGTTTCAACTGTTGATGCCGACTTGACATTGCAGATACTGCAGGCAGCCACCCATACTGCATGGTTAAAGGTTAAATAACAAAAAAGTTAAAATAAGACCAGCTGAATATTTTCAATTAAGTTTCGCCCCTCTGTGTGATGTTGTGCTCACACAGATCATTCCAACGCCATGCTGGGAGAGACAGCTCTGCGCTCCCTCTATGGGAACAACCTGATGACCCTTCTCCTCATCTTGCTCTTAAAAGTAGAACACATGAGACATCACCTTGAATCTGCAGGCAGTTTCCTGAAGTTCTCACTCAAAAACTATACAGTGGCAGTACAGTATATAGGAGGAAATGCATTTGAACTTTTCAAGCTCTTTTTATTGTAAGGCTTTTAGTTAGCCTTTATTTTTGTTTATTTTCTCTTCCCCAGCCTTAACACTCTTTCACTGTGTGACACCAAGTCTCTTTGACAACTACTGTGCTTTCAGCAGCCACAAAAAGCACTTTGTAGCAACAGTGCAAAATGATAAAAGCCATCCAGCATCGTTGTGGCTGCAGAATGAAGACATTTCTTTCTTTCTTTTTTTTTTAAACAAATTTTTTCTTTATACTGTTGGTGGTATTTTAGTCTTTGTTGTTGTTTTGAAGCCTTTCTAAATCTCTCTTTGTTCTTAAGCTGAGAACCTGCTAAAATAACAAAGTTATTGATTCACGAGAAGAATAGATGACCTTGCAGAGAATATTAGACAGATTTTAACATACAATTTGAAACATGAATTTAGAACTTTCTGTTGAAAGATTGGTGATTTATATAGGTATTTTTTTTGCAAGCTTTGTCTTCGGTCACTTCAGTGTGAAGTGGAGTTTCAAATGGTATTTGTGTAGTAATTTTAAAACTGCACAGCTGTAACATGTTAAATTCCTTTCTGGAGATTAAGTCTTACCTTACACTTATGTTACGTGTGTGGATACGGAAGAATTAAAAAAAACTTTAACTAACTCTTTATGTAGAGTTCATAGGTGCAGCATAAATGTTAAGGTTGGGGCTGCTTACTCTATCACTGACTGAGAACTTTTCCAGCTGAACTGCATGCATGAATGCTGGGAACTAATAAAGTTTATTCTGGTGTCGACAATTTTACATAGCCTACAAATGAATTCTACTAACATTAAAAATATTAGGAACGCTGCATGTGACAGACTAACCTTTATTGCCCAGAAGCTAACAGTAGCCCAACAAGGCTTCTGGTGCAATCATTTCGTTTTCAGAAGCTTTGTAATTCTGCCTTGAACTGTAGTCGTTTTTTATGTCTTGTCTTCTAATTCCATGTCTCCATGTCTGAAAAAATACAGTTTATTCCCATGACTTTTCCAGGTTTTCCAAGACTGTGAGAACCCTGTACAATAAATCATTAGTTTTGTATTATAAAAAAATATAGAAAATATTTCGACATCCATTTTTTTGGGCTACACCCACCAGGGGGTTCAGTGAGGCCTCTGGTGGAGTTGGTAGTATGATTTTGTTCTTCAACACATGATTCGTTGAGATGGAAAGCTTTAATCATCTCATCCATGGTCCCTGAGGGCCCCATACCTTACTGTGCCTCCCATGTTTCCCAAAGGAATACCAATCATCCTCTGAACAAAAGGTATGAATTTCTGATTCAGATGCACCCATGCAAGTAAGATGGAGTAGTTATTTAATAGAAATTATTTTCTGGTACATCGGAGTAATTGGAATGGCTACAGTACTTTCCTTGTAAACACATTTGTAATTGTGCTCACTCAGGAAACGGATGTCTGTGTTTTACAAATTACAGCTCATTGACGCTGGGCTAAAATACAGCACCCAGCTGTTCTCCAAAAACCATCCGCACAAGTCTTTTCACCAAGGTGCTGCTGCAAGGACGCTGTGGCGTTCAGTGTGATCTCCATCTTTATCTGGATCTTCAAAAACAAATGAGCTGTGCATTACTGCTAAGTCACAGCATTTGCATCACCAAGGATGCGTAACAGGGGGTGCACATAATGTTGCATATGGAAGCCTGTGTAAGTGTGTCATTATGGACAGGTGGAAATGGGGCTCTCTTTAAAACTGTCTTTCATATCTGACTCTGTGACACAGACAATCACAGGAAATGACTTTCATAGAGTATTGATGCATTGACTATAGGGGCCTCCTACAATACATAAAAAATATATAGTTATTAACCTCTGTCTTTTTAGCGAAAGCTAACTCTTTAAATGTGTATAGTAGAACAGCCTTGTGTCCTTTTTGTATAGATTTGTAAGAGCCACAGCCAGTAATTAATTTAATGGCTGCTTGTGAACATATGGATGTCACTGTCCCTCAAATTAGCTTCCTGAGAAAACATAACTGCCTCCACAGCTTTATTGGTTATGAAAAGCTCAAACCCACTCATTCCACTGGCTGCTAAGCCTCAGACATTACACAATGTTTTAATGATAGAATATTTGCACAAAATATAAAATATTTAAATTTTTCCAAGACATAAATTCAAAGAAGAGGATGGAAAGATGATGCTTAGTATACTTTGTAAATGGATTTCATTCACGTAAACATGCAATAACTGATTTTTTTTTTGCCCTCTTAGGTGAACACACCACTGCCATATTTAAGTTGATATTTATTTATTCATCCAGCAGGTGCAGACCAAATTATTATTTTGAGTCATGTCGAATGTAAGCCCAGTATTCACTCATTACACTTGATGGAAATGTGTGTGTCTTAAGCTGCTACATACTACACTATGTTCACTAGCTAGTTGTCTGTCTGCCATATGGTGCTGAGCCAGTATTTAACAGTGGATTCTTGAAGATTTTTTTTAGAATCGGCAGTATGAGAGCAGTTAAAGTGAACCAAAACAGCCAAGAGCTTAAAAAACAACAAAACCCCATGAGCTGAAAGATGCTATAAAGCTTATCCAAGGACAGTTGTAGAGTTAGGTGATCATTTTCTGATGCTTTCACTTCATCACTACAAGAGACACCTTTCACATTACACATAGGCATTCGATCCATTGTTACAATAAAAATATTGATTGTAGCCTCTTTAGCCATATATAAATCAATATTCTTGATACATGAGAGGGAAACAGTGCCTAGGGGTTGCAGCTCTGACCATGGAGTGTGCTGTTCAGTTTAAGGGATAAGAATTCCAGATAGGGATGGAATTGTGCTTGAAGACATTTTGGATAAACATGCACCTGGTCTTAAATGATAGAAGAAGCTAAATTTAGTAGATCATTAGTGAGAAAACAGGTTAATGGATCAAGGAGATTAAATTATTCAGGGCAAGATAGGAGGAGTTTTCCGAGCAGGCTCAGGTAGAGGAGTAGTGAAAAACATCACTGTTTTTGCTTTACGTGTCTGAAATAGAGCTGATTGAGGAAAAGCGTTACTGTTAGTCATGCAGTGGAATAGAAGAGACTCGATGCAAAGGCAAATACAAAGAAAATTATCACATATAGTCTTAGATTTGAGCCAGAAAGTAATTCAAGAATAAAATGTTTTAATTAATCTATATCTATTTATAGATCGCCAGTGTAACAGGTCAAAATGAGTTGTTCTGTGATAATTCATTCAGCTGGTTAAGTTTTGCGTTTTACTGTTTCAGGGGCTTAGCTGGTAGGTATGAAGAGGCACAGGTGTCTATAAATAAATAAAAATGAATAGAGATTTATTTAACAGAAAAAATAGGCAAATAATTTTAACTAACAAAATTAAAAATGAAGTTTTAAGCCCATAAACGAAACCACATAAATAAAACTTTACTCAGTTTATTTTAACTCAGTATAAACAGAAATGACCAAACTGACCTTAAAAACTGAAAACAAGAGAAAACATCCCCCCCAGACACTTGGTACCAGTGCAGGCCGTGACCCTAGGCAAGATTTCAGCTGGCGCCCTCCTTGCATCACAGTCAATTTCACGACCAATCTTCATATAGTTATACAGGCATATATATAGTATATGTGACCACCAGGTGTTACATTTCAATAATATATATAACATAAATATAACACAATAAATCAAAGGCTTAAAACGATTACTTAAAAAAGGGGATGGAAAACATTATTATAGCATATTAATTGACCATTGCAAGCAGGGCATAAGTTGGCTAGCCAGATGTCAATAAAATGTACGACACAGCCAACATGTGAAAATAACACCTGAATACTCCGAACATTAACTTACCAAATGTCCCTGACCTATTTGTGGGAGTAACTTAACTTCAGCTCTAGCTATTTATTGATAAGCAAACCCCATTACTATCGTCCAAAAGTAAGCTAGTGAGTTAAATCTTAAATTGCTCCAACAAGTTTAACTACATTGCAATAAACTATTAATTTCATCCATTCATCATTATATTAACGTTACTGTACCTTTGTCTTTTCCCTGTTTTTCTTCCTTTTCCTTCCTTCTTTACCTCCCCTGGACGCCAGAGAGCTTTTTTCTTTTAGACATTGCTAACCAGTTATCAGCATCTTCATCAGATAACTCTCTCCCCAGAGGGCAGGTAAAATGGAACGAGCCAGAGAAGGGGAAACCAGACAGGAAACCAGAAAAAAAAGCCCTCTCCATTATTTAATACTGCTGCTTTTCTATGCAGTTATGTTATTGTAGACTTATGTAATATTTCGAAATGAAAGCAGTAATAGTATTGGCAAAAATAGCACAAGTTAAACATTTAGATTTTTTGTGGCGCCCCCCTGTGTATGACGGCCTACACAGCCTACGCTCAGCGCTGGCGCTGCTTGGTACGGTGCAATTGGTCACTTCCTATATTTAAAGGACTCGCTTGCAGAGCAGCTTCTCATCCTGGGCTCCGCCTGTCAACAGCAACCAGCAGTGCCACTCTCAACACTGGTAACTCAAATAAATAGAAATAAGAATAACTTAAGGCAAAGTTGCCTCAAGACAAACTAAAGTGTGTCTGTAAAGAAGTGAACAAAATGCATGTAAAACAAATAGAAGCTAATGTAGCCTTATGCTAGTACTAGCTACATAAACTAGCTTATGAGTACCTGTTAGCTCTGGACAAACGGACATGACGGGAATGACGTCAAAAGGTAATTTAGAAATAAATTAAGAGAAAATAAATGGTTACAGAAACATACAGTTTGTACAGGATGGATAGCCACAATTAAATAAGCTGTGTGGCAGCAGGTGCGGCCATCACATTACTCAAGCCAATAAGGACGAGGCTGCTTGCTGAAGACTAATGTGGTTTGGGATGCTTTAGGGCCGGTTGTTATCTGTGAAAAGCGACTTAAAAATTGTAACTATGTGCATGTGAATCTTAATGCTTGGTGAAGGCTACACATTTTTTTTTCTACGGTCCATTCAGTTTACTTAGCCTTGAATCGGGACAAGAGCATACCACCACTGTGTGCTGGCCTTGATCAAGGTTTGATTAATTAATGCCAGTGTTGTTGCTATGATGACCAGACTGAAACTGCAGCTGAGTCTTGTCTTTGCTGACTGTATACACTTTGAGACTGATTTGTCCACCAGCTTGTACGACTAAAGCAAATGAGCCAGTCATTCTGCCCACAAAGTGACACTGTGTACTTAATTTAGCCATGAAAGCGAGACTGTGCAATTAAATATCACCCATTTCATTTTGGTTTTGTTAGAAAAAAAAGACCTTTTCCAAAAATCTAAAATCTGATACAATTTGTTGCATATTGAGGTGTGTTCATGAGGATATTTTTGTCTTTGACTTTTATTGCATTAGGGGAAGTGTAAAATGATGGTTGTAATGATGGATTGTGACACGTTTTTGCTGACAGTGAGGAGTCATAACAAAACATAATTCATAATGTAGAAAACAACATGCAGCTGCAGTCATGCAATCATTCCTTGTGTGTCTTGCATGTGAGGCAGAATGGATTTAATTTTGATGTAATTGCAACTGCAAAGATTATGGATGACCTTATAAATCGCACCTGGAAAAATGTAAAACAGGTAATTTATAATGATGGATTACACTCAACAGCACAGCAGTATGACTCTGCAAGTTGCCTTTGTAAAAAAAGAGAGTCTATGACTTCCAGTCAGTGAGGAAAACGTGTATTATACAAACGTTTATCACTCTCCTCAACTCCACTGCCGCCAGTTAGACTGTCCTGCACCAGTCACATGACTTTGCCCGTCACCCTCAGATTAAAAGACTGTTAACCCTGTCATGAGGGAGAGGGGGTTTGACATCAAAGAAAGGCTTGTCTAAATGTAAATAGGAACAGCATTTCTGGGTGCGCTTACCCTCCTCCCAGTTCTCTCAGCTGTAATGGATAACACTGCCAAGCCTGCAATTACTCACTGTCTCTCGCCTGCAGTGTTTTCATTACACCCCTTTGGATTAGTCCCATAGAAAAAAAGAGAAAAAAAAAATTAAAATGCATGCTATTTATGTTGATGTTTTGATAACCCTTTTGAAGATCTGACCTCTTCAGCTGCATCCTTGGCTTCCACCTTCTAAATGATACTGCTGATCGGCTGGGGAGTAAAACATGATAATTGAATTGATACATTTAAAACAGTGATTCAATTTGCATTTAAACAAAATTCTAAATACTATTAAATCTGTGTGCGAAATGGAATATAGTTAGGATGCAAAAAAAAAGGAAAAAAGGAAAAAAATTACAGGCATTTTAAAAATTACATTCTAATCCAATTGGAAAGTAATTAATCTTTCTAGATTAAACAGAATTCTCAGTTGTCACACTTAAAAGCAAGTTAATTATGTTATAATGGCTGAATTTCATTTAGCGGCTTCAGTTTCAAGTACCCTGTATTGGCCCTCTTCACAGCACACATTTTTACTTGTCATAGCAGTTAAAACACAGGTGCTAATAATAACACTAACGATGCTTCTGATATTGTGCATGCTGACTCACTGTCACACTTGACGGAACTGAGTCATCCTTAACACAATTTGTCCCACCTGTGTTTTAACTGCTGTGACAAGTCAAAATATCTGCTGTGAAAAAATGTCTTCGGCAGGACCCTGAAACCGACACAAATAAATGAAACCCAGGCTATTCATTTTATTATTTACACCTGTGTTTTTGCTACTATCACATTTTTAACTGTCTTCCATGAAATAAGTATCAGTTATGTTTGTGATGAATACAAACTTGAGCAATTGAGTGCAATGCGCAGCAAGCTAGCCTCCCTAAAAAACTGCTTTTCTCTTCACAGGAGTCTTTGAAAACACATAAAACAAGGTTCTGCAAGGGTGAGTACTGATTTTGGCACTACACACTATAAGTTAGTTTCATAGATAAATACGGCCTTGTACTATACAAAACATCAACTATAGATCATAAAAAATAATGGATGCATAGCTGTCATGACGTCACCCGTTGGTCTGTGGACTGCTCTTTTGATGTCTGGAGTTTGGCATTGCTGTTGCCATCGTGGGTTTTTGGAGTGACCTCAGTTAGATAAGAGGGTGGAGCTGTGGACGATCAAGGGGTGGATCTGACTCAAAGACTGTAACGACATCATATTGACAGCCCGTTACTCTATCACCCCCATCCTTAAATATGAGTAACTTTGTCTATTACAAAATGTAAGCCTCTGATTTCTATAAAAATTCAACCCCTCTACAGTTGTCACAGACTTAACAAAAATTTGTTTGTCTAATTGTACCAAGCTGTAAACATGTTTATTTCTGCTGTAAATTAGGCATCTTAATATGGAGGTTTATAGGGGTTTGCACTGTTTTTGAGCCGACCTCAAGTGGCTGCTTAAGGAACTGCAGTTTTTGGCACTTTGGCATTGGTTTCATTTTTCAGCCTCAAAGGTTGCTGTCTGATCAAAACCTAATTAATTATTTGACATTAAACTACTGCAACTTTATGCATTTGGTTGACATTTGCTTTAAATCACGGACAGCTGTATCATGGCTGGAGTGATTCTACAATATGGGCTCTAGTTTTAACTACAAGGTACAAGGTGGATTTATTTGTCATTTTTTCAAACGTAGTGTAAGAAAAAATTAAATTATTATTTGTCCCTAAATCCTGCTACATCTTTTGGTGTTGAAGGAAGAGTTTATAAGTCTCATAGCCTGGGGAAAGAAGCTGCTCGGTAGTCTGGTGGTTCTGCAGCGGATACTTCTGTATCTTTTTCCAGATGGCAGCAGGGTGAAGAGACTGTGGCTGGGGGCTGCTGTCTTTTAGTATCCTTTGGGCTCTGTGCAGACACCTCACTTCGCCGAGGTCACTGATGCTCTGTACATTGGAACCAGTGATGCAGTTTTAATCACCTGCTGTAGAGCCTTCCTGTCCTGGGCAATGCACGAACCATTCCAGTTCGTGACTACGATTAATCTGCTGCTAAATTTTTTTTTAAATGACCAAGAATGACAACCTCACAATGCCTGTTTTGTCCAAACAATAGTCTCGACCTCAAAATTAAATAAAGGATTTGAAGGAACAGCAGCAAATCCTCAAGCTGGAACCATTAATGATTTTGCATTAAAAAAAGAAAAGATTAAAAAAATACTGACCAATTGTATTAGATTTACTTACTTAATGTTTGGTCATTTAGTTTATAACAAAATATCATATTTTGTAAGCTCTTCATATGTTTTATTTGCAAAAATCAGGACTCATAAAGTAGCTGAAGCTGTCAAATATTTGTAGTGAAGTAACAAGTAAAATACATGTGAAATGTAGTGGAAAAGAAGTAGAGGTGGCATGAAAACACTCGTATATCTCAAATTCTTAAGTATAGCACTCCAGTAGTGGACATCACCTTTAAAACCATGGCCACTTGTTGTGTTGTTTGCATGGCCACTGAAGAAGTTTGACCTCTAGCATTGGTTCATTTTTACACAGCCATAAAAGAATCAATCATTATCTTCACCATGACTGTCTAGTTCAAGGGCAAAATGCAGCGCATCATTCAGCGAGGCGCAGTTTATCTGCTGTCAGCTCCTCCCCAACATCAACGAGCCCAAAATCTGAAACTATTTGCTGTCAAACTCCGCTGGCGGTCTCGCTCAATCATAGCAAAATCCCAACACGGTGACAGGGAACGTGTTGCAGCCCTCACTAACTAGCCACATCCTGTTACGTACATTTTAGCAGAAGAATAAAGACTGTCCACTCTCCACATCAGTCAAGGCAATGTTTCATCCGAAGTTTGCTTCAAATGATTTGTAGCATCATGAAAACAAACACATTAACAACAACGATAATAATATTCCCATAAATCCATATACTGTGTTGGGGTTGAAGATTCAGTCTTGGCCTCGGAAGCAGCAGTTTGACAAGAATACAAATCTCACCAAAAGGGCCACTTGCTTGGTGTTTCCAAAGCAACCAAAATAATACAAGTTAACTAAAAATATGTCATATATATATATATATATATATATATATATATATATATATATATATATATATATATATATATATATATATATAAATTAATGAAAAAAAAATTACAATGTAGAGCACACTAAAATGAGACATGACAGACTGACAAACCTAAAACAACGACATAATACATGAAGGTCGTCTATAGAAAGGCTTGCCTATAAAGATGGTTTTTAAGTAGTCACTTGAAAACAGTTAAAAGATTCAGGAGAAGTGATTGTTTGGGGAGGATAGTTTCAGAGGGCTGGTGCTGAAACAGTGAATGCACAATCACTATTTGTAACCAAAAAACAACACCCTTCAATTGTGTCATGCCGCTGTCATCTTGACGTAGGACAACAACATTTAGCCGTTTGGTATGGAGAATGAAACCCAAAAAGTTATAATTTTAACATCCATACAATTCATTTTCTTTCCAGCCAAATATTTCAAATCTATCTGTAAGAGTTCAATGTCTTTCCTACATGAGGTCTGTGGCCAGTTGGGTTCAATTCACATATTCCTCTCATGTTCCCATTATGACTCCTTTGACTGTAAAATACATGCTTTCAATTTGGCTGCCTCTGTTAGCAGTTTCATAAAGTAGTGCACACTCTGGTTTTTACTCCATTTTAAACCATCCATTGATTTTATTTAACTGGTATGTTTGAATGAGACCTGCACACTCAATTACATGCCATTATGCTCTTAGAGAAATTGGCTCTGTCTAAATTTTGAAAATAACAGAGCTTTTTTTTTGCACCAAGTGTTTTTCTCCTACCCATTTATCCCTCATACTTTTAAGCAAATATTGTGCTACACTCTGCGTTGTCTGAGCTTAATTACAGCTGTAAATGTCAGGGGCTCTGTGATATGTTCTATTTTAAAAGCAGACGATAAGCTATCTCCTTTACCATAGCTGGGGTGTAATTAACCAGATATTCCATTGCATGAAGAAGCTGATAGCAATGAGTTCCAATAGTACTTAATATGATAAGTGAATTTAACCACAACAAATTTAAGATATGGATGCAGGAGCTTGCCTCTGGCTGACATTGACATGTGAGGTTAAGCACGTCAAAGGCAAACAGACAGGCAACCTGATGGAAAGCCTGATTGGTACTTGGAAGGAACAGCTTTAAATAAAACGCATAATCAGATAGCAAACCGCAGGCAGCCAGCCATAGTGCTCTGTGTGATTCTATGGATGGTAAAGAGCATCCAGAGGCTGAAATGCAGAGAGTCAGCTATCAGCCCCAGCAGCGTCGGGTGATTTGAATTTACTGTCAGGATTAATGCCATCCCTAGATTTCGATTTGGTCTGTGGCTTTTCAGTTGGTGACTGATTATTCAGAGGGTGTTTTCCAATCTGTGTAGCTAAGGAGAATAGGGCAGGACTTCTCTTCATGTGTCCCTTTTGTGAGGAGTAAACCTCAAGAAAGGCATGTCTTGCTCTCGCACTACAGAGTACGGCCTTGTCATGTGTAAATCTCAAAATGAAATTATTTGTGATAAAAAATGAAGAGAGGGGACAACACTGAAAGTCATCTCTCATGTTTCTGTTCACAGCTTGAGGACCAGACCTTGTCTGAATAGTCTTTCCACTTCATAAATGAGCAAACTTGCTCTTTCGGAAATGATAAAATCTTGAGGCCCTTCTGTACCTGAGGAAATCACAAGTTTAGGCTCATTTGCTATCAGATTAATTAACATTGTCTTGTCTATAATCATTGTGTTAGGTACTGTGTAGTTAAAACCATTACTGTGTGACGGGTCAGCTGTTTCGTGGTTCTTGTCAAAAAGAAAGTTTTTTGTTATTGAGGAGCAAGTAAGGCAAGTTGATGGATACTGAAGAAAGAGGGAAAAATCCAATTATCCTAGGTTATATTTCTCTTTCGATAAAAGTATGGGTGGCAGAGGGATGTCAAGGCAGAATGACGGGAACTCATGGGGGTTATCACTGGCTCAGCCAATTACCCCACAATGGGTCAGAGAGAAAAGTACGGGTCAAACAAAAGGAGTCCATCAAAAATGCAATTATGGAGGACATGAAACAGCCAACAGATAAGCTTGTGTTCCAACAGTTAGATACTCCAACAGTACAAGTGATACAGAAGGAGGACATTGGTGGTCTCTCAACCCGTCTGGTCATTAATAAGCATAATGAATTACAAAATATGGAATGAAGATTGTGACAGCACTACTGTAAATGTCATTTATATGACGAATACAATTTGGCATTTTGCTGAAAGGGGCATTGCACTGATTTCACAAATCAAAATAAATTAATTGGTCACAAGGAGTACAATATCTTCAAATGATTTTTCTCAGATGTGTTGAGTCTGAGAAATACCCCCTGACTAAATTGACCAAATGCCTCTATCTAAGTTGCAAAGGTATTGGAGCTTGGGCTGTTTCTGTATTTAACACCTTAATACCTTCCCGACATTTCAACTGGGTATAAGGTCTATAATGATATTTGTGTGCAGCGACCGCTCCAACCCACCAGTGACTTGACTACGTTTCGTTAGCCCTGTTGGCATTCCCATTTTTTTAGTAGACAAAATAAACTCACAAAATGTTAAGCAAGGTACCATAATTTAACTTATTGTGATTATTAAACAGAGAAATCTTACAATATACCTTCTGAATTCATGTTTCTGCTTTGACTACACCAAGATTAGCTTAATTGCCTTGTTAACTCATGTAGAAAATACTTTATTCAAACCCGGCGGAAACAAAATAATTCACCAATACCTTCTTGGTTAAGTCAGCTAGGCGTGTCGTTACATGGGCCACTGTTTGAACATTCATCACCTCTGGTTTGGTCAAAATGATCTCTTAATTCACAGAGTTACATATGAAAACAAGCAAGTTTCCCTGTGGTCTCTCTCTCTCTCTCTCTGCTGTTGTGAACACGACACAGGCCGGTTATCCGCTGTACGTTTTCTCCACGAGCAGTCAGTTCAGCTGCGTGTTGCACCAGACTGACCTATGATGATGCAAGAT